>NC_091455.1:213968534-214146034 GCF_027789765.1 Dendropsophus ebraccatus
AGTTTCACTTTACACCATGTTTGATAAATCTCCCCCTAAGAGTTTAATCCATATGCAAATATGTTGTTTTGGTGCACTGATCCGGGGGACAAAAGCCCTCCAACCTAATGGAGCGGCATCATGTGTTCATTCTCTATGAGGTCTATGAAGATTGCTGAGCTTAGCGCTTTATATCCTTTTTTCATGCTAAATTTATATTAAGAATTTTTAGTGTTTTTTTCCTATTTTTTTTCCCCTGCAAACCTAACAATAAGCCAAGAGGTCCTGTTCTGTAGTGAAAACCTTTCAGCAATCTCCTCCTTATCATCACAGACAGCATTACAGGGAAAAAAGGTGACACCAGTAAATAACTCAGATGGGGGCCATCCACAATAGGTGACAATCCCAGCTCAGATTGTTACTAAGAAATGACCTCCGCGCAGGTCACAGAGCATGCCCACAACACTTTCCCATAGAAATCAATGAGTCAGCTCCAGGCTACTGTGCCCATGAGGCTGCTCTAAAGCTGTTCTCTAAAGTGCAGAAAAAGTTTGGGCAACATGGTAAATACAAAAAGTATAAGGCTGGGTTCTCACTGCATTTTTTGATCCGTTTTTCCAATAACTTCTATTATTTAAAAAAAAAAAACACAGAAAAACACAACCATTTTTGGGTATACTAAAAAAAATGGATCCTTTTTTTTATAATGGAAGTGAATGGAAAAATGCACACAGAAGCATCTGTTTTTTCCATTTGTTTTTTGCAAAAAATGGATGAAAAAAAAGGCAGTGTGAACTTAGCCTAAATTATTCTCAGAAAACAGAAACAGATTCCTTATATGGTTCTAAAAGTTTTTCCCATTGGGATCATTGCCCATGTTTTTGCCCATAGGGGGCAGCATAGAGTAGATATACAGTAGTTGCAGCACAGATATTCTCTGCCATTTATCAGATACAACTATACATTGTTCTATTGGCAGCTCATACAATATGGATGACTCGGCGGGGGCCTAGGACTACAAACACAGGAGGAAAGAGAATATGAGATGTGGGCGCTATCCTCAGGCGGGAGCGCACAAACACATGGCAAAAAAAACCCACACATATAAAAAAAAATAGTATTTTGGAATATGAAATTTACAAAAAAAATTTTTAACAAAACTAAAATCCCATTGATTGTCTGGAAGTTTATTATTATTTTTTATCTCCTATCATATTCAATGTGACAGCGACAAGGAGAGCGGAGGATCCCTCCCCGCCGGCGCTGTCCATGTCTACGTACCCAACACGCACAATCTGCATCTTAGGGAATGTCAGTCCTGTATCTCATGAATAGTAAACGACACAGAGGCCGGAGAACAACATAAAACTCACCAGAAATATCCGTTCCAGCTGGTCCTGGATGTCTTTCATTCCTGGAAAGGCAGCGACTCCCTGGATCATCTCGATGAATATGCATCCGACTCCCCTGTCATTGAAAAGAGACGCATTCAGGAAGGTGATCGCCAATTACTGTTAGTCAAGAGCGGCGCAACATCATCCTAAGCGGCTGCGTAACTACTTACATGTGACTGGTGACTATGACTAAGGATTCAGGAAATAAGCAGCAAAATACTATGTAAATAGACATATAAAATATACATCATAACTAAGTAAAAGGTCGGTCCTGTCCATTGATTTAGAAGTCTATTCTCACGATTTTTTTTTTTTTTCCAAATCAACTGATGGCAGAAAGTTATATAGATTTATAATTTACTACTATTGAAAAATCTCCAGTCTACCAGTACTTATCAGCTGCTGCATGTCCTGCAGGAAGTGGTCTATTCTTTTCAGTCTGACACAGTGCTCTCTGCTGCCACCTCTGTCCATGTCAGGAACTGTCCAGAGCAGCAGCAAATCTCCATAGACAACACCACTTCCTGCAGGACTTACAGCAGCTGATAGGTACTGGAAGACTGGAGATTTTTTTAAGTAAATGACAATATAACTTTCTGACACCAGTTGATACTTCCTTAACTCACATAGACTCGAAATATTTTGGGTGGGAAATAAGCAATACTGTAAATAGAGCTGAACTGCAATCCCAGGAGCCGCCACACGGACAGATCAGTCGCTGAGTCTGAATCAGCAATCACTTCTCGAGTGCTGCAGCGTCTTTATCCCGATCAGCATCATCACAATCATAATGAAAGCTCATCATTGTTTTACTCTTAACAGTTTAAAAAAAAAAAAAAAAAAGTAACATTTAATAATTTATTAATTATCCGGCATCCATGTTCAAACATATTACGCTTCTATTTAGAGGGACTGGTGTGTGCGGTAATCAAAATAAAAAAAAAATAATAATAATAATAATAATAAACAGAGAAAAATTGTGGTTTTTGGCATTTTTGCCGAAATAAAATTAATACAAATATGTAGTAAAAGACAGAGCCTCGTGGTGCTGTAATGAACATTAAAAAAAAAAAAATCAAAGATAATTTAAGGGTTAATAAAAGGCTCAGTCCTTTAAAGGTTAAATGATCCCACACTAAATCCCCCCTCCTGGTGCCCTGATCTGCCGATTCTAGCAGGACCAGTGGGCAATGTGTTCGGGGGTCTCCAGGCTCTCAGATCATGATGGGAGAAAAGAATCATCAGTTGGATTTTATCATGATTATTTTGTTCTCAGGGAGACAAATCACTGCCAAAGGAGTCTGGCAGGGGCTTATTCCCTTCTTCCCATTCAGATCACTTGGAGGGATTAGGAGTGATAGGTCTTTGCCAAACAAGTGTTCAGCCAAAGCTAAATAAATTATATGGCTTAAAGGGGTTATCCAGGCTTACAAAAACATGTCCGCTTTCTTTCAAAAACAGCGCCCCTCTTGTCCTCAATTTGGGCTTGGTATTGCAGCCCAGTTCCATTGGAGTGAACGTAATACCCCACACAACCTGAGGACAGGGGTGGCGCTGTTTTTTCTAATCCCCTTTAAGAGAACACATATTATTCCCCCCCCCCCCCATCCTGTCTCTGCCTAATTTGTCTTGAACTGTCGTCCGGAACTCTCTAAAAAACTTCTTCCATCTTGATAAAAATGCAAAAAAAATTCCAATCCCAAATTGTAGAACATATCTAAGCCCCGCCCATTTCTGTGGGAACACCCCCAACTTTTGCCACACCCATTTGGATGCATGACTGAAAGCCCCGCCTCCTTTTCAGTCCCATTCGAGGATCAGTCACTGGACAGCAATAAATTTTAGGAGTTTTAGGATTTTTTATGTATTTTGATCTTTTAAATAAACATTTATTTATTTCTCCCAAAATATTTTGATAAATTATAGAATAAAAATCCCGGCGATTCCCTAATTGATCGCTGCGAGTAAAGTGATGTGGAAGAGCGGGTGATTATCTGTAACGCTGCATCGATTACCCTGCTGCCAGTCATCATTCCGCCTATCACACAGCCAGAGCCGGCAGCCGCTTTTCTAATCAGGGATGAAAACAACTTCAGTGGAAAGAATGGAGTTCTAGAACTTTCATTACCAGGTGGAATTGTAATTTACCAGGGAGACGTCTGCCGGCGCCGCGTCCAAATCCGAGGGCAGAAAAATGTTGTCACAGGGACCAGAAATACTGAAAATACCAGGGCGGATTTAAAGGGACAGTAACGCTAAAGTCTATTTACTTCCAAATCAGGGAGGGAGACGACAAATGTCCATTCTCACCAGTCTGACACAGTGCTCTCTGCTGCCACCTCTGTCCATGTCAGGAACTGTCCAGAGCAGGAGAGGTTTTCTATGGGTATTTGCTGCTGCTCTGGACAGTTCCTGACATGGACAGAGGTGGCAGCAGAGAGCACTGGGTAAGAATGGAGAGAATACACCACTTCCTGCAGGACATACAGCAGCTGATAAGTACTGGAAGACTGGAGATTTTTTTTAATAAAAGTAAATTACAAATCTTTGGCACTTTCTGGCACCAGTTGATTTGAAAGAATTTTTTTTTTTGTGAACTACCCCTTTAATCTCCTGATGAACAGCAGAAGACTCCTTGACATCCTCTTGTCTCAACAGCTAGGCTTAGATTCCCTTTCATCCCAGGTCTTGACTCCTTCCCACTATAGAACTTTCCCAGCTATACGCTTAAAGGCAATGTAAAGCATATAACTCGCAGTCTCACAGACCACCAGGAGATGGCACCACAGCACCAGCTATAAAGCATATGTCAGCTCTATATCCCACCCACTATGAGGGAGGGACTAAAGTCAAGAGGTGTAGTGAGAAGACTACAAGGTTGGCTGAATTATCTACTAGAGAACACCAGGTTGGGGCTCTGCACACCAGGCTGGGGCACTGCATAGCATGTTTGGGCTCTGCACACCAGTTTGGGGCTCTGCACACCAGTTTGGGGCTCTGCACACCAGTTTGGGGCTCTGCACACTAGGTTGGGGCTCTGCACACCAGTTTGGGGCTCTGCACACTAGTTTAGGGCTCTGCACACCAGTTTGGGGCTCTGCACACCAGTTTGGGGCTCTGCACACCAGGTTTGGGCTCTGCACACCAGTTTGGGGCTCTGCACACCAGGCTGGGGCACTGCTTTGTGCCCTAGACTTATAAAGCACGGCCTTATTTCACGGACATGTCTGTGCCGCCTCCTTCATTATAATTGTCAGTCTGCAGACGTATCTGACATTTATTGAGTGAGTTTATCCAGATAAAAGTATTGGAATTCCGCGGCGTCTCCCCGTAATAATAATAATTCGTCCCTCTAATTTGTTCCCCCTCCCGGTTGGAAGCGACATTGATTAGAACCTGACCGGCGTCCGTCATCGGCTTTGTTCTCCCAGCGCTGATAAACATCCTAATAATTTCTCTCCGTCTCTCTGGGAGACAAATATAATTGCGGGAGATGCCGGCCACCGATTACAGCCAAAACTACAGCTAAACAACAGTAAAAAGAGGAAATCATAATAATAATAATAATAATAATAATAATAAGTAGAATAACAATAATAGTAATAATAATAACTAGAATAATAATAATAATAATAATAATAATAATAATAATAATAATAGTGATACCGTCCGCGGGGGGGGGGGGGGGGGGTCTCAGATATAGCTCGTATATCGGGATATCGGTGACCTCTCCTCCCGGGCGGCCGCTGAGCTGCTGAATAAACTTCAGGCTTCGTATTTGTTTCATTAGGTTTTATGTAATTATTTATCATTCCAAAAAAATTGTCTCCTTTTTGTTAGACCGAGACAAACAGATTGCTACGTGTTATAAAGGGGTATTCTATAGAGAAATATGATTTTTTTTTTATTATTTATTTAATAATTTTATATAGTTTTGAAGCATAACTTTCTTAAAAAAAAATTCAAAATTTTGTACATTTTTTTTAAATTGAGTGGTAGGAGTAAGGGGCGACTCTGCTGCCACCAGTGGCTGTGCTGGTAACTGCAGGGCTGCATGCATTGCTAGCAATACTGAGCTCCCTCTAATATCTATTCCATTACACTGAGGGAAGCTGTCTGTGTCAGAAGTGCAGGGTAGCAGAGTGAGTGGAGATAACTGTCAGTAACCACATGCTCTGTTACAGCACTAGAGTAAATCTATTCAAATTCTAACATGTAATACATATACATCAGGGGAGGCTGCAGCACTAGTGACACAGACAGCTCCCCCCAGTGTAATGTTTATTCTAATGGTAACATGTATTATATAGACATCAGAGGAGGCTGCAGCACTAGTGACACTGACAGCTCCCCCTAGTGTAAGGTCTATTCTAATGGTAACATGTATTATATAGACATCAGGGGAGGCTGCAGCACTAGTGACACAGACCGCTTCCCCCAGTGTGATGTCTATTCTAATGGTAACATGTATTATATAGACATCAGAGGAGGCTGCAGCACTAGTGACACTGACAGCTCCCCCTAGTGTAAGGTCTAATCTAATGGTAACATGTAATATATAGATATCAGGGGAGGCTGCAGCACTAGTGACACAGACAGCTCCCCCAGTGTGATGTCTATTCTAATGGTAACATGTATTATATATACATCAGGGGAGGCTGCAGCACTAGTGACACAGACGGCAACCCCCAGTATAATGTCTATTCTATTGGTACACTAACCAATCAGAGCTGACAGTACCAGTAAGGACACTCCCTCAACTGGTAACACCCATTGGTTATTGAGTCATTAAAGGAGAAGTCCAGCAAAAAAAAAAAAAAAGTATTGTATCGCCCTTCAAAAGTTATACAAATCCCCAATATACACTTATTATGGGAAATGCTTATAAAGTGCTTTTTCCCTGCACTTACTACTGCATCAAGGCTTCACTTCCTGGATAACATGGTGATGTCACTTCCTGGATAACATGGTGATGTTACTTCCTGGATAACATGGTGATGTCACTTCCTGGATAACATGGTGATGTCACTTCCTGGACAACATGGTGATGTCACTTCCTGGATAACATGGTGATATCACTTCCTGGATAACATGGTGATGGGTAAGGATGGTCCGAACCTGCCGAGGTTCGGGTTCATATGAACCCGAACGCTCGGCATCAGATTCCCATTGTCTGGCTGCTCAGTGCAGCGGGTGGATACAGCGGAAGGACCGCCTGGAAAACTGGGATACAGCTTATGGCTATGGGTGTATCCCAGTTTTTCAGGCGGTCCTCTCGCTGTATCCACCCTCTCCAAGGAGAAGGAAGAAAGCGGGAATCATTGCCGAGAGTTCGGGTTCATACAGCAGGTTCGGACCATCCCTAGTGATGACACTTCCTTGATAAAATGGTGATGTCACGACCCGACTCCCAGAGCTGTGTGGGCTGTGGCTACTGGAGAGGATGATGGCAGGGGGATGCTCAGTGTCCCTCCAGTGCCCTGTGTCCCTCAGTGTCCCCCTGCCATCATCCTCTCCAGCAGCCACAGCCCGCACAGCTCTGGGAGTCGGGTTGTGACATCACCATGTTATCCAGGAAGTGACATCACCACGTTATCCAGGAAGTGACATCACCATTTTATTCAGGAAGTGACATCACCTTGTTATCCAGGAAGTGACATCACTGTGTTATCCAGGAAGTGACATCACCATGTTATCCAGGAAGTGACATCCCCATGTTATCCAGGAAGTGACATCACCATTTTATTCAGGAAGTGACATCACCTTGTTATCCAGGAAGTGACATCACTGTGTTATCCAGGAAGTGACATCACCATGTTATCCAGGAAGTGACATCCCCATGTTATCCAGGAAGTGACATCACCATGTTATCCAGGAAGTGACATCACCAATGTTATCCAGGAAGTCAAGCCTTGATGCAGTAGTAAGTGCAGGGAAAAAAGCACTTTATAAGCATTTCCCGTAATAAATGTATATTGGTGATTTGTATAACTTTTAAGGGGCATTACAATACTTTAATAAATAATTTCGCCTGACTTTTTCTTTAATTTCTAGAATAACAGAGTAACGGCACATCACACAGCTATAAGAAAAGATGACAATAAATTATTATTTCATAGGAAACAGACAGGTCAGGAATGAGGACAGGTTCCCTTTAAATGACAGTTATCCTTTAACTTTCCTATGTGGAGGGAAGTGCAGAAGAATAATGGCTGACGGGTGTTTTAAGGTGAAAGTCATTGGTATAAGCTGACAGTTCTTCCCCAGATCAGAAATCATGCTCAGATAAATTGCTTTGACACGTAACACTTGTAGCCCAGTGGACAATCTGAAAGGTCAGGCTGGGAGTACTCTGCAATTAATGGGTTTGTTCTGCCGTTCAGCCCTACAGCATACGGGATTCTCCACCGGAGTCTGATGTGCATCCCGCTCTGTTAGGGCCCCGGACAACCTATGGATTACAGCGGCGCTCTGAAGGAGTTGCTATGGAAACAGAACATCTTTACCTCAGGGATCTTTATATAAAAACAAAACATGTAGCAATAAGTTTCTCACGGGAGCGGCTGTCAATCAAAAACACGCCAATTGTGATTTTCTTACCAGCTGAAAAGGCTAAATGTTAACGAGACCATCACAGAGCCTGAATCGGACGTGACATGTTCTCAAAAACACGTCGGTCACTCGGGTTTCGTTTGATCGAATTTTGAACGGATACGAAATTTGCATTCGTAGCTATCGTCCAATGTAAAAAATATTCTGATTATCTCGGAAAAAATATCTGTAATAATTATATATTTGGGAAATTCCAATATAGATTATGTGAAAAAAGCGCCGCAGAATCTGTTGGCGCTATACAAATAAATAATAATTATTATTATTATTTAAGTATTATAAAAAAATAAAAAAAAAAACAGAACAAATCCATTCTCTGAATTATTGGGAGATTAAAGTGTACCTGTAAAAAAAAATAAAAAATTCTGACATCAACAGGAGCGCTGCAATATACTCGCTTTATTTATTGATATATTTTTCAATGTCCGACATATGGCCAAACTGTGCTCCATGCTCCATCCGTGTCGATATTTGTTTTTTTTTCCCCTTTTCAAAAGAAGAGACCAAACACAGGAAGTCCCCGTCCCAGGGAGAGACCCCTGTCCATCATACAGGTTATATATCAGCTGAGGGCAATTAACTAAGACTAATTATATTATTAACTTCTAATTATATTAATTATCATCTGTAGACAATGTTGTTTGTTATCTAACAATCCAATTAGTATAATTTCATTGTGTGGTTATAGAAGATTTGGTGTTGTGTGACAAGAGAACTGACCGTACAATGCAAGCACTCCCAGGATTCTCTGCTACTGAATGTGGAGATGCACAGTGAAGACTTGTCCTGCTCTGTGCTCGCTCAGGAATGGCTGTCAGTCAATACCAAGCCCTGTCTGTTAGTGAGCGTGCAAAGGACGGGGACTTCCTGTGTTTGGTCTTTTTTTTTTTTTTAGTAGAGAAAAGACCAAATATCATCAAGGAGGGAGCATGGAGCCCAGTGTGACAGGAAGGGAGACACCTAGTGGCCGCCTGGAGCGCAGTGTGACAGGAAGGGAGACACCTAGTGGCCGCATGGAGCAGTGTGACAGAAAGGGAGACACCTAGTGGCCGCCTGGAGCGCAGTGTGACAGGAAGGGAGACACCTAGTGGCCGCATGGAGCAGTGTGACAGGAAGGGAGACACCTAGTGGCCGCATGGAGCACAGTGTGACAGGAAGGGAGACACCTAGTGGCCGCATGGAGCGCAGTGTGACAGGAAGGGAGACACCTAGTGGCCGCATGGAGCAGTGTGACAGGAAGGGAGACACCTAGTGGCCACATGGAGCAGTGTGACAGGGAGGGAGACACCTAGTGGCCGCATTGAGCGCAGTGTGACAGGAAGGGAGACACCTAGTGGCCGCATGGAGCGCAGTGTGACAGGAAGGGAGACACCTAGTGGCCGCATGGAGCGCAGTGTGACAGGAAGGGAGACACCTAGTGGCCGCATGGAGTGCAGTGTGACAGGAAGGGAGACACCTAGTGGCCGCATTGAGCAGTGTAACAGGAAGGGAGACACCTAGTGGCCGCATGGAGCAGTGTGACAGGAAGGGAGACACCTAGTGGCCGCATGGAGCCCAGTGTGACAGGAAGGGAGACACCTAGTGGCCGCATGGAGCAGTGTTACAGGAAGGGAGACACCTAGTGGCCGCATGGAGCAGTGTGACAGGAAGGGAGACACCTAGTGGCCGCATGGAGCGCAGTGTGACAGGAAGGGAGACACCTAGTGGCCGCATGGAGCCCAGTGTGACAGGAAGGGAGACACCTAGTGGCCACATGGAGCAGTGTGACAGGAAGGGAGACACCTAGTGGCAGCATGGAGCGCAGTGTGACAGGAAGGGAGACACCTAGTGGCCGCATGGAGCAGTGTGACAGGAAGGGAGACACCTAGTGGCCGCATGGAGCGCAGTGTGACAGGAAGGGAGACACCTAGTGGCCGCATGGAGCAGTGTGACAGGAAGGGAGACACCTAGTGGCCGCATGGAGCCCAGTGTGACAGGAAGGGAGACACCTAGTGGCCGCATGGAGCCCAGTGTGACAGGAAGGGAGACACCTAGTGGCCGCATGGAGCACAGTGTGACAGGAAGGGAGACACATAGTGGCCGCATGGAGCGCAGTGTGACAGGAAGGGAGACACATAGTGGCCGCATGGAGCGCAGTGTGACAGGAAGGGAGACACCTAGTGGCCGCATTGAGCAGTGTAACAGGAAGGGAGACACCTAGTGGCCGCATGGAGCAGTGTGACAGGAAGGGAGACACCTAGTGGCCGCATGGAGCCCAGTGTGACAGGAAGGGAGACACCTAGTGGCCGCATGGAGCAGTGTGACAGGGAGGGAAACACCTAGTGGCCGCATGGAGCGCAGTGTGACAGGAAGGGAGACACCTAGTGGCCGCATGGAGCAGTGTGACAGGGAGGGAAACACCTAGTGGCCGCATGGAGCAGTGTGACAGGAAGGGAGACACCTAGTGGCCGCATGGAGCCCAGTGTGACAGGAAGGGAGACACCTAGTGGCCGCATTGAGCAGTGTAACAGGAAGGGAGACACCTAGTGGCCGCATGGAGCAGTGTGACAGGAAGGGAGACACCTAGTGGCCGCATGGAGCCCAGTGTGACAGGAAGGGAGACACCTAGTGGCCACATGGAGCACAGTGTGACAGGAAGGGAGACACCTAGTGGCCGCATGGAGCAGTGTGACAGGAAGGGAGACACCTAGTGGCCGGATGTATAATACTGATTTAATATATTTAATACTGATTTAATATACATAGAAAACCTATAGAGAACATATTGCAAAACTGCTTCTGATCACAACCCTTGTAGATTTCTTTAAAATTATATAAAATATAAATTTCTAAGTTTATTTCATTACTGGGTTTAAGTAAATTGTGGTTACTCTATAGAAAAACAAAAGATCTATTTTTCCCATTGTTGGTTGAATAGCCGCCCATTGTTGGTTTCACCCAATGTTGAGACCTTATAGGGGTGCACTCAGCCTGGTTGGCATGAGCCATGGTATCATCCACCCCCATACTACGTCTTTCAATCGGATGTCAATGTGACTTCAGGACGGCGAAGTTCCATCTGCTCAGAAATTGCTCTAAACATCTCTGACTGCGACCGTGTCCTTAGAAACAGCTACTAAATGGGATGGATATAAAAGCGTATTACTTTTTCCTTGCGAGACGTACATATCTTATGAGAGTAAAGGTTATGAAACAGGATAAAATGTAAAGAGGCAATAAATTTAAAAAAAGGAAATAATTTAGGCAACTAAAACAGGAAGGCAGCAAAGAGGCACTAAAGAGCTAAAAGGCCAAACATAAATTATGTAAAATAGAGATAAAAGCAGCAAAGGTGGAGACAAAGAATACAACTAACCCGAAAATATCTAAATAGTAACAAACAAACCCTCAGCAAAAAGTACAGCACTTTGGCTTGCTGGGTAGGGTGGAAAACAACTCCTAGGATTGGGCAGAGTGAGCCGCTCCAGGGAACCTATCACAGTCAGGTAGGGATGTTTATAGCACCCCTAGCTTACTGTGTCAGCAGGTGTAGCAGAAAGAAAGCACTTGGGGCTCAGGGTTCAGGTTTTCAGGTTTGTGTTGTTCCTACCATAATTGTTTAGAAAGTCCAGAAAGAAATGCGGGTTTAGCTAACTTAGTACTGGTTCAAAGTAAAGTTATTGGCCCACAGTATAGAGGGTGACGAATAAGAGGCGGCACTATTTAAGACTTTCTTCTCTGCTGTGTTCATAGAAGCTAATGAAATATCAAGTCAAATGCGAAAGAACCAGTGCAGGGACCCCTCCCATGGATTACAATAGACAAACCACAAAAAAGGTAGATTATACAACTGCTATGGGAGTTACAGGGGACAACGATTATTATTTTTCTTTTCTTTCAAATTAACTGGTGTCAAAAAGTTAGACAAATTTGTACATTACTTCTACTGTATGTAAAAATCATGTCAGGAACTGTCCAGAGCAGGATGGGTTTTCTATGGGGATTTGCTGCTGCTCTGGACAGTTCCTGACATGGACAGAGGTGGCAGCAGAGAGCACTGTGTCAGACTGGAGAGAATACATCACTTCCTGCAGGACATACAGCTGCTGATAAGTACTGGAAGACTGAAGATTTTTACATAGAAGTAAATTACAAATTACAAACTTTCTGACACCAATTGATTTAAAAAAAAAAAAAAAAAAATTCTCAAGAGTACCCCTTTATGTACAATAATGACCTGGGGTCACAGGATTGGTGTATAGCAAATATGGTTCCAACATTAAAAAAGAAAAAAAAGATTGTGTGCTGATCCTGTAAGAGATGCTATGTAGCAGTATGGGTTGTGGAGGGGGTGACCCTGTTAGCCTAATGTGTCAGCCTCTATGAGGAGGCAACGTCCAGGCTGCGCTGGGGTCGCCGCATTGTCACATATCTCACATTTCATACATAGAATAAGAATGGTGAGACTGGTGCAGCTGTATGTATATGTATATATATATTTATATCTGAAAGGTCAATCCCGAGGTCCCACCCATAATGTTTACACCCAGGGCAGTAACCATAACAAGGGGTCATTGTCTATGTGTAGGAGATCCGCACACCGAAATAGATGGGGATTCTTTACTGTAAGAGTAGTGAGACTATGGAAAGAGGCCTGGATAACGCTGGATTCTCAGATGAGGATTCTTATCTGGGTATCTGGTCCTCCGCACTGGATGAGTCTCCGTGATGGATGCATTTAGTCTAATGCAAAGTGCTTAACAATAGGTGTCTGGCTTGTGCTTGTAACCAAATTATACCAAGTTAAATGGACTGGTATTCTAAATTCTGGACCAATACAGTGGGGTCCAACATATGGGACCCGCATCTATTACCTAAAGTAGAGACTGGTTTCAAAGAGCATCTCTCATTCTCTGAATGACCCGACACGTCCATCTACTACTAAGTCAGTCTGTTCAGTCTAACAGAAAGGGTGCAATGCCGACTTTCCCCTGTGGCGGCGCTGCAGAGAAATCAAACACTTGCCGAACCCAATAGGTTTCAGCTGATCGCCGGGATTTTCTGGAATCAGATTATAGGCAGCCAATGTGATCGCCCAAAGTGGACTAAAAGAAACCCGAATAAACAAAGAAAAAAGACACCAAAAAAAAAAAAGAAGGATTTTTGAATTATTTTATATATTTTTATATTCATATTTTACATTATTTATTCTAGTAAGATATTACTAATTAAAACATAAGTCATCATTAAGAACATGCAGTGTCGGACTGGATTACCTTGGGCCCACCAGAGTGCGTCCTGGCCGCCTGCGCTCCCCGAGTTGTGTGTGCAACTTAAAGGGGAACTATCAGCAGCTCAGACGTATCTAACCGCCACTGAGACCACGTAAGATGCCAGAAATGCATCGTTCATTGGGCCACGTGTTTTTTTAAGGCAATTCCATAAAGTTTGTGATTTTAACCCTTTAAGGTGGATTCACCGTGTAAATGGGTTCAAGCAAACAGTAATTACACTGTGACAGCAGCATGTCTCTCCTGGTAATCTGGGATGTAGTCACCCATAATGCTTAGGAGCAGTCGGTGACCCGATATGGGAGAGCCCCACAGTCATTAGGTTCTGGTTACATCCCTAATGTTCTACAATAGCAAATGAAGTGTAAAAATAATCTGCAGGCACCTGCTCCGCCGCCACGCTCCACAAGGACAATATTTGTGCAGCCATTTAAGTGCAGCTGGTCCCCTCCATTGTGGCAGCCGCTTCCTTCCCCTGAACCCTCATTCATTGCGGCATCAGCCCATCTACCCCCATCATCTGGGCTCTGTGCTGATACTCAGGGAAACATAAGAGGAGTTTTTGTATCTGGCAGCCAATGCAGGATCCTTTCCAGGGAAAATAAAATAAAAATTCTGGATTCCAGATAGACGGCGGCGAACGGTGGAATAGGTTAAATCTGATCCCATCAGTATCCATCAGCAAGGAGGCAGAAGACTAAAACACGGCCCTAATAGTCTCATTTGTCACTTGTTTTCACCTCCGGAGGAGTCAACGTGTATTTGTGAAGCTTCACTACAGGAGCCGCTAAAGGGCCAGGCCGGGACATTCATCATACAGACATCCCTAATAGCAACTTAATTTTTCTAGGTGAAATAAATGTCGGCCTATTAACCGGGATGTGATCAGAATTCCTGGTCGGGGGAACAAAAAAAATGGGAGGCGCGTGGTGGGGATCACAGGGTGGGGGCAAAACGGCCAAGAGGCAGAAAAATAGAAAAAGAAAAATCAAACTATATAAGGTATACAGCAACATAATAATATAATAACAATAATAATAATGACTAAATATTAAACTTGTTTAAAAAAATAAAATACATTAATTCCATAAAAATTATATATATAATATATATATAAGAGAGAGAGAGAGAGAAAGAGAAAGAGAGAGAGAGCGCAATGTATTGTGTTGCTTCTTTATATTTTAAGTTGTCTGTGTTTGGGCGGGTTCACATTACGGAATTCTCACGGACAATGTCTGCGGAATTCCGTCAGCTGTCCGCCCGCACGGGCACGCGCTTTTCCGCCGGCTCCATAGACACCATTCTATGGGCCGGCGTATTCCACGATCCGCTAAAAGAAGTGACATGACACTTCTTTTAGCGTATAGCGGAATACGCCGTCCCAAAGAATGGTGTCTATGGGCTGGCGGAAAGGCGCCTAGATGTGCGGGCGGACAGCTGACGGAATTCCGTGGACATTGTACGCGAGAATTTCGTAGTGTGAACACGCCCTTTAAATCAACATTATACATACGGCCACTTTATTAGGTACACCTGTCCAACTGCACGTTACCACTTAGTTGCCGCCATGTGATTGGCTGATTAGAAATTCAGTGCATTTAGGCATGTAGACATGGTCAAGACAATCTCCTGCAGTTCAAACCGAGCATCCTGCCTTGTATCAACGGTTCAGGCTGGTGGTGGTGGTGTCATGGTGTGGGGAATATTTTCTTGGCACTCTTTGGGCCCCTTGGTACCAATTAAGCATGGTTGCAACGCCACAGCCTACCTGAGTATTGTTGCTGACCATGTCCATCCCTTTATGACCACAATGGACCCAACATCTGATGGCTACTTTCAGCAGGATAATGCGCCATGTCATAAAGCTAGAATCATCTCAGACTGGTTTCTTGAACATGACAATGAGGTCACTGTACTCCAATGGCCTCCACAGTCACCAGATCTCAATCCAATAGAACATCTTTGGGATGTGGTGGAACGGGAGATTGGCATCATGGATGTGCAGCCGACAAATCTGCGGCAACTGTGTGATGTCATCATGTCACTATGGACCAAAATCTCTGAGGAAGCTTCCAGCACCTTGTTGTATCTATGCCACCAAGAATTGAGGCAGTTCTGAAGGCAAAAGGGGGTCCAACCCGTTACTAGCATGGTGTACCTAATAAAGTGGCCGGTGAGTGTATATAGCTGCTGTGCTTCTACATTCAGTAGCAGAGAATCCTGGGGGTGCTTGCATTGTATGGTCAGCTCTCCTGTCACAATAACCGCACAGTGACATTATACATAACACAGAGCATTGTCTCCTGGTAACTGCAGAGCTGAGAATAGAATTAGTAACAGGTAATAATATAATTAGTATTAGATAATTGCCCTCAGGTGATATATAACCTGCATCATGGACAAGGGTCTCCTTGTGTGAGCGCAGAGGACGGGGACTTCCTGTGTTTGGTCTCTTTATCTGAACAGACCAAATATCCGCACTGAGGGAGCACAGAGGGCGACCCCTAGTGGGCGGATGTATAACACGGATTTAAACACAAAATATAAATAAAATAAAGTGAGTATATTGCTTGAACCCCTGATCATTTCTTTATCTTTACAGTTAGGTTACAGTCACATTACAGTCACATTACAGTAAGGTTACAGTCACATAACAGTAAGGTTACAGTCACATTAGAGTCAGGTTACATTCAGGTTACAGTGACATTACAGTCAGGTTACTGTCACATTACCGTCAGGTTACTGTCACATTACCGTCAGGTTACTGTCACATTACCGTCAGGTTACTGTCACATTACCGTCAGGTTACTGTCACATTACAGTCAGGTTACTGTCACATTACAGTCAGGTTACAGTCAGGTTACTGTCACATTACCGTCAGGTTACTGTCACATTACCGTCAGGTTACAGTCACATTACAGTCACATAACAGTCAGATTACAGTCACGTTACAGGTTACTCGCCTATGGGAAAGTCTTCTGTATTGTTGTATATTTTAAATTCATTAATTCATTTACTTTGATGAATGAAATGTTGTCTATTCTGCAATAAGTGACGTTTGTAGCTGCTCACCACATGTCCAGACAGGTGGAGTATTCTGTGGAGCCCAATAAGACATCCGGGGGTCTATACCAGAGCGTTACTACTTCATTCGAGTATGTGTGGCTTGGGACCGATTTGGCTCGCGCCAGACCTAGAAGACAAAAATTATTTCTGCTGAATAAATTATCTTAATATAATTACCCTGCCGTCCTGCCGAGACATCTGGGAAGGAACGTCAGCAATGGCGGCTGCTATTATTACAGAGACGCAGGAGATCCTGAGCGTTTGTGCTTATAAAGATATATTCAAGACAGATTACTTTGCAATGATTTTATTATTATTTACTTTTTATTTACTTTCTAATTGCAAAAATAAACAATCTTCTGCATCATCTTCATTTTCCATGATGTTACTTTAGAGACTGTGCAACTCCTTCACATAGCCGGCTGTTCTGCTGCATCTAATATGAGAAGTATCCCGCCAATACTACAGCTCAGAATCTATGGCGGGGATTTGTAAAGAATCTACATTAATGTCTGGATTTGCCATGACATTTACGGGTGCATGCCCTTCTATCTATCTATCTATCTTTCTATCTATCTCTCTATCTCTCTATCTCCTATCTATCTCCTATCTATCATCTATCTCTCTATCTCCTATCTATCTCCTATCTATCTATCTATATCTATCTATCTATCATCTATCTCATATCTATCTATCTATCATCTATCTCATATCTATCTATCATCTATCTATCTATCTCCTATCTATCTATCTATCTCCTATCTATCTCCTATCTATCTCCTATCTATCTCCTATCTATCTCCTATCTATCTCCTATCTATCTCCTATCTATCTCCTATCTATCTCCTATCTATCTCCTATCTATCTCCTATCTATCTCCTATCTATCTCCTATCTATCTCCTATCTATCTCCTATCTATCTCCTATCTATCTCCTATCTATCTCCTATCTATCTCCTATCTATCTCCTATCTATCTCCTATCTATCTCCTATCTATCTCCTATCTATCTCCTATCTATCTCCTATCTATCTATCCATCTATCTCCCATCTATCTATCTATCTATCTATCTATCCATCTATCTCCTATCTATCTATCTCCTATCTATCTATCTTCTATCTATCTATCTCCTATCTATCGATCTCCTATCTATCTCATATCTATCTCCTATCTATCTATCTATCTATCTATCTATCTCTTATCTATCTATCTATCTCCTATCTATCTATCTATCTCCTATCTATCTATCTATCTCCTATCTATCTCATATCTATCTCCTATCTATCTATCTCCTATCTATCTCATATCTATCTCCTATCTATCTCCTATCTATCTCATATCTATCTCCTATCTATCTCCTATCTATCTATCTCCTATCTATCTCCTATCTATCTATCTATCTATCTATCTATCATTTTTTCCCAAAAAATTTCCTAAACAAAAACTACATAAACCTCTTATGTCCCATATTATAATTCCTCTTGATAGAAACAATTGATAACGGATAAATCGGTGTCCATGTTGGCGACCACAGAACCGGAGTTTCTTTCTGTATTGGAGCAGAGATTTGTTTTTCCCTTTTCCCTGCAGGCGGCAGACGCTATAATAACCCGATTGTCACTCATCATCCACAGACGTCTCCCATCATCTCCCGGCTGCCAAGACTCTGAGAGGAACAATCAGCTACCAGACCAATTATCTCATCTTTTTACACCTCTGCGGCCTTTACATTACCAAGGAGGAAGAGTTTTGCATGAATTGGAGAAGATATACATTCTGGCCAATTACGCTGCACTACACTGTACACGATACACAAAAAGATAACACGCAACAAAAAACCGCAACCACCGCTGTCAATTCTCATCAGAAAATCAAAGGAACAGAGAAAATCCTGGAAATTCATTCTTCATTTATTACAATATTTGCTTCTCTGGTTTATTTAGAGACAAAAAAAATGCACAAAAATTTTTTTTAAAAAAAAGACAATAGTAAACTTTTATCCTCCAATATATAATCCAATTATCTCTCTATAATCAGGACAATCAATGAGGGAATGAACTGGTGTTTAATTACGTAACTTAAAAAAATTTAAATTGTAAAGAAATAACAATTTTAAAACAAAGTTTAACTAATTATTTTGACATTTTATTAAAAAAATAAAAAAATAAAACTTTTTTATTGTGGGACAAAGAAAACATAAAACAGTCAGTAAACACATTTGTGAAAGGGGATATCCAGAAATAAAAAATAAATAAATAGATAAATAAATAAATATATATATATATATATATATATATATATATATATGTGTGTATGTGTGTATCATTGCTTTTTTTTTTTTTTACAAAGCATCAGGGAGCACAAGGCATCACTCATTTTCTGCTCCTTGTACAAACCCCCTTAAAGGGAACCAGCCACCATGACAATGCTATCTGAGCTATCACCATCATATTATAGAGCACAAGTAGCTGAGCGGATTGATATATATCATTATGGGAAAAGATTCAGTATAACTAGTAATTTATTGATTAAATCTCTGATGTTTCCGAGCTAAAGAGTCCAGACCATTGAGTGACTCCGCCCACTGGACTCCTTAAAGTGTCACTGTCATTTCCAAAAACATTAGACATGTCAAAAGTTTTGCTCGGTCCACGTCTGACTGTTCAGAGCCGGAGCAAAGAAAACTTTTGACTTGTCTCTCTGACCTCAAAAGTATTTTGACACAGAATGATTGGGGATTTTAATCAACAAATTACAGGTTATACTGATTCTTTTCCCACACAGATATACAGCGGTAACTTGGTTTAAGAGTAACTTGGATTGAGAGCATTTTGCAAGAACAGATCACAGTTTTTCAAAATTGTAACTTGGTGTGAGAGCATTGCTTTGGTGTAAGAGCTCCCTGTACTGGGTGGGAGGGGGAGTGGGGGAGGGGCATGGTCTGCATAGCGGGGTCTACAGCCCTGTACTCTGACCCAGGAAGTCTCCCTCACCTTCCAAATCATAGCAGATCCCCTTCCTTTCTACTTCATGCTTCCTGCAGTCTCTGTCAGCCCTTGTGTTTCCCATCCTCTCCATTCCTGCTATAATGTGCCTGCACTTACACTCAGCTATACACACTGCTGCTATAATGTGCCTGTACTTACACTCAGCTATAAACACCGCTGCTATAATGTGCCTGCACTTACACTCAGCTATACACACTGCTGCTATAATTTGCCTGCACTTACACTCAGCTATGCACACTGCTGAATAGAAAAGTTTCTGTCACGGTCCTCCTGCACAGCTATTTAATTCTTACTTCCTGATTGGTCCATGCTGAGCACACCCCCTTCAGCAGGCCTGCTTCTCTTTTCTAGCCTGTTGTACTACGCTACTGCATTATGGGGATCTGCAGCTCCATCCTGTATCTACAAACTGCTGCTGTGTTATCAGGGTTATGCAGTTACTATACATTATATACCACATGCTGCTATAGTGTACAGTAACTTATATATGACATATCCAGCTGCTGTGTTATCAGGGTTATACAGTTACTATACATTATATACCACATGCTGCTATACTGTACAGTAACTTATATATCACATATCTAGCTGCTGTGTTATCAGGGTTATACAGTTACTATACATTATATACCACATGCTGATTGCTATACTGTACAGTAACTTATATATCACATATCCAGCTGCTGCAGTGTTATCAGGGTTATACAGTTACTATACATTATATACCACATGCTGATTGCTATACTGTACAGTAACTTATATATCACATATCCAGCTGCTGTGTTATCAGGGTTATACAGTTACTACACATTATATACCACATGCTGATTGCTATACTGTACAGTAACTTATATATCCCATATCCAGCTGCTGTGTTATCAGGGTTATACAGTTACTATACATTATACACCACATGCTGATTGCTATACTGTACAGTAACTTATATATCACATATCCAGCTGCTGTGTTATCAGGGTTATACAGTTACTATACATTATACACCACATGCGGCTATACTGTACAGTACCTTATATATCACATCCAGCTGCTGTGTTATCAGGGTTATACAGTTACTATACATTATATACCACATGCTGCTATACTGTACAGTAACTTATATATCACATATCCAGCTGCTGTGTTATCAGGGTTATACAGTTACTATACATTATATACCACATGCTGCTATACTGTACAGTAACTTATATATCACATATCCAGCTGCTGCAGTGTTATCAGGGTTATACAGTTACTATACATTATATACCACATGCTGCTATACTGTACAGTAACTTATATATCACATATCCAGCTGCTGTGTTATCAGGGTTATACAGTTACTATACATTATATACCACATGCTGCTATACTGTACAGTAACTTATATATCACATATCCAGCTGCTGCTGTGTTATCAGGGTTATACAGTTACTATACATTATATACCACATGCTGCTATACTGTACAGTAACTTATATATCACATATCCAGCTGCTGCAGTGTTATCAGGGTTATACAGTTACTATACATTATATACCACATGCTGCTATACGGTACAGTAACTTATATATCACATATCCAGCTGCTGTGTTACCAGGGTTATACAGTTACTATACATTATACACCACATGCTGCTATACTGTACAGTAACTTATATATCACATATCCAGCTGCTGTGTTATCAGGGTTATACAGTTACTATACATTATACACCACATGCTGCTATACTGTACAGTAACTTATATATCACATATCTAGCTGCTGTGTTATCAGGGTTATACAGTTACTATACATTATACACCACATGCTGCTATACTGTACAGTAACTTATTATATCACAGATTCTCCTGTTATTATCTCTCTATAACATGCTGGTGATAGATCAGACAGTTTTGTCTTGGTGACCGGTTCCCTTTAATTTTCTTTTACATTCTGGATAAAAAAAATAATGATAGCATATTTCATCTATTGTATTGTAGAGTTTATCTATTGTACAAAAAGATCAACATAATATCCAAAAAGTGAAGAAAAAAAAAAATCTGATACAAACATAAATACAGCCCAGTGTATCCGGGAAGAAAGTCAACATAATAGCGTCAAAAGTTGGAAAAAAAAAAAAGGCAATACAAATTTTTTTATACAAGTTAAAAAAATAAACAATAAAAAAAGTTTAATTTTGCAAATAAAACAACGTACCAGGGTGTATTTTATTGTGAAAAGAAAAAATGAAGAAAAAAGTATAAAAAGTATAATACAGCCATTAGACTGAACATAAACTTAGAGATCTTCCAAACATTATAATGTACATTGGAAATAAAAAATATATATATATATATATACAATTTCCCTGCCATTCACTGTGACATGAGCAGCAGACACAGAAGGGAGTCAATTAGGGAAGCGTTAAACAATAAATGTAACCTTTGTGCGACACTGAGAGGCCGTCATTAGCGGAGCTGTGCCGCTCCCTCTGTCACTATGTGATATATGACCTCTTATATAAGGAGACCACCGGGTATACATCATAGTCAGTATATATACCCCTGGCTAAAGCCTCATAGGTATAAAGAGAGAAATTGTTTATAGGGACGTTTAAAAATAAATCTATGTTAATAAAAAATAAAATTTAATAAAAAACAGAATAAAAAAACAAACAAACAAATAATCATGAATAATGAACCAAAATTTCTTTAGAATAAATTATTTAATAAAAAATTTTTAATTCTTTTTTAAAAAAATCCAGGAAAGATTTTCATTTAGTTACGTTAGCTTTGCTTTACATGCATTACTTCTGTTTTCTGTCAGATAACACTGATCCCAAACATTTAAAAATTAGTTCTACTTCCAAATCTCCAGTGTTCCAGTACTTATCAGCTGCTGTGTGTCCTGCAGGAAGTGGTGTATTCTCTCCAGTCTTCCTGTACTTATCAGCTGCTATGTGTCCTGCAGGAAGTGGTGTATTCTCTCCAGTCTGACACAGTGCTCTCTGCTCCCATGTCAGGAACTGTCCAGAGCAGCAGCAAATCCCCATAGAAAACCTCTCCTGCTCTGGACAGTTCCTGACATGGACAGAGGTGGCAGCAGGGAGCACTGTGTCAGACTGGAGAGAATACATCACTTCCTGCAGGACATACAGCAGCTGATAATATAAGTAATTTTTAAATTGTGAGAATCAGTGTTATCTCAGATCTCAGCCATTACCAAAGAGAGCACACCCTATGTATACGGCAGGCTCTATGCTCCCTTCACACCAATGATGTAAAAATGATGTAAAAATAAATGAATTAACAAATGAAGAAGTGAAATCTTTTTGTTTTTTCTTATAGATAACGGTGGTCGATATATAGATTAAACTGTACAAATACAATATAACATCATTTCATGCCCGGCAGAGAACTCCATTATTCATCCACCATCATCTCTCAATACAGCAATGAATGATGGAACGATCAGCTCTCTAGAGAGTCCTAGGGGGTTGGGAGACAATGGCCAGGGCCGGCTGTTCTGCATGTATGGAGAGTAATCACTGTCTATAGACCCTCAATGCTCTTACTAGAAACACTGGGCCTGACCTTTAAATATTGGCTGTCAATAAACGGCCATTAAGCCGGTCCCGGGTCATTACTCCGACACGGCCGCACAGCGTACACACACAATACTAAACATACACAGCAACTACAAAGCAATAAGGAAGCAAAAATCACAGCTGGGACTCAGAATATAGATATAAAAATGTAAATAGCGTAAAAAAGCACATCAGTCTTGGAGCGGAACGCTTACTGTTATTTATATGGCGGGTCCAAAAATCTTTTCTACAATTGCAAAATTCAAAAAAAATAAATAAATAACGGATTAAAGAAATGATGTAGGGTAATAATAAATTCATTCGGGATCTAGGATGCACGTTGTGAAAATACAACTCCCAGAATCTTTCCTACGGAAATGGGTCGTTTGGAACAAAAATAAAATATATTCAAAGGGGCTCAGGCTAATGGGGGTAAAAAAAAAATATAACAATAATAGTAATACAACCATCAGGGTTCCTCTCCAGCCTGTTTCCTTGAAAATAAGGCAGTGTCTTATATTAATTTTTGCTCTCAAAGATGCTTTTAAGAATTCACATTTATTTTTCAACAAAAAAAAAAATATTTATTCAGCTGCCAGCCACCAGGGGGAGCTCACCACAGCACATTCAAACAGCACAGCAGGGACAGTGTATGTTATTGTGGCTTCCAGCGACCAGGGGGAGATCAACACAGCACACTTGTACAGCACAGCAGGGACAGCATACGGTATGGTGACTTCTGGCCACCAGGGGGAGCTCCCCACAGCCAACTCGTACAGCACAGCAGGAACAGCGTACAGTAAGGCGGCTTCTGGCCACCAGGGGGAGCTCACAACAACAAACTAGTACAGCACAGCAGGGACAGTGTTCGGTGTGGCGGCTTCCAGCCACCAGGGGGAGTTCGCCACAGCACACTTGTACAGCACAGTAGGGATAGCGTACGGTATGGTGATGGGATAATGGCAGACTGTGTGCAGCTTTACATCTGGAAGTAGGGGACAACAGGAATGACAGCAGGCGACAGGCCTCTTGATGCCTTGCCTGCACATTTAAAAGTGACGGCTGTGGAAGGGAACATCGGTTTTAGGGCAGGTGAGGGTCTTTATGTCCTGCATGCAGCTGCTCTACAACTGACTGTGATGGTAGAGGACAGCGGCGGGCTAAAAAGATTCTCAGCTATATGCCCTGGTCTTCTGTTCGGCGGCCATGCTTTGAAACAAAAATTTTGCTAGGTCTTACTTTCGGGGGGGGGGGGGGGAGGCCTTATATTAAGCAATTCAGCACAAACCTCTACTAGGTCTTATTTTAAGCGGAGGTCGTATTTTCAGGGAAACGGGGTATTACTGTTCTAACGGTGCCTGGTCCCTGCTGATCACTGCTTCCTGCTCCACATCCTGACACACAGGAAATGCCGGCTCAGCCAATCAGTGGGGGAGGCGGGTCACTTCTGTGGACAGTGATTGGACATGGAGGAGGGAGCGCTGATCAGTAGGGACCGAGCACAGTTGAAACGGCAGCAGCAAGTTCAGACAGGGGGATATCCCTCAATTGTAAGTTCTTCTGAAGCCATGTTACATTGGGCGCTATAATTACAGCAATATCACATATATAAAGATACACTATAATATTCTTAGTATTAAACAAGCTGAAGTAACAAAACGGCCGGATATTTCTCAGGATTTTCTCCGTGTTCTTCTCCTCTTCATAGATAATACATTCTCATATAACCATTAGCAAAAGCAAAAACGCCTTATCTGCAGAACACATATAAATCCATGGAGCCCTGCAGCTTGCTGTGTGTGCGGAGGAGCAGTAATCCTCGTCTCTTACCGAAGTCGGCCAGCTTCAGCTCCCCGGTATCACTGATCAGCAGGTTCTGGGGTTTCAGGTCTCGGTGCAGGATGTGGCCTTGGTGGATGTAGGAAAGTCCTCGCAGCAGCTGGAATAAGAATAACTGCAAGACAAAAAACATATAAGTCACCGGAGTGTGCAGGGTACACAGGGCTGTAGCCATTATATATGAACTGTATGTAAAAGAACAAGGTCTAAGACTCTGTGCTGAATAATCACCATGATACGTCTTCGTATCAGTCTCAGCTTCACCTTCCTCTTGTCGAGCGCTCAATTATCTGCATAGACTGATAACTTATAACATCCCATCACTATAGGAAGCTCAACAGCTTAATGCATACAGATTTATTGTTACGTCCAATGCAAACTGTGTATGCAGAGAGCTCCCCCTAGTGGTAGCAGCAGGCACCCAGAATTTTACCATTTTATTCTAATTTATGTTGTTGGTGTAAATTGAATCCACTGGGATCAGTAGTAGATTGTGGTTCTGTGCTTAAATCCTCTTCCACTGTAACATTCCCCTTTTATGTATCAGTATAAAACCTACAGCACGGGGGGAAAAAATCATTCATAAGAATTTTATAAGAAAAACATCCATTGCAGAAATCATCAAGTGTCATCCTCAGATTTCTGCCATGGATCTTCTTGTAAATACACCTCAAAATACTTGACAAGTGGGGTGCGTTCACACTACGGAACCCACCGCTCGCTCGTGCCCGCGCGCATCTCCACCCTTGCCATAGACTCCATTGTATGGTCAGACGGAGTCCGCCATCCAACCAAAAAAATGACATGTTAACTCTTTGGGCGGACGGCAGAATCTGTCTGACCATAAAATGGAGTCTATGGCAAGGGTGGAGATGCCCGCGGGTACGAGCGAGCGGTGGGTTATCCTTCTGGATTCCGTAGTGTGAACGCACCTTAGCATAGCTAGTCCTCTTCAGATCTAAGAAGTGATACAACTATATCCAGTGTAGACAATGCTCTGTGAGCTCCAGACTGATACATTGTACATAGCTAGTCCTGCTCTCAGCTGTATCCAGTGTAGACAATGCTCTGTGAGCTCCAGACATACATTGTACATAGCTAGTCCTGCTCTCAGCTGTATCCAGTGTAGACAATGCTCTGTGAGCTCCAGACGGATACATTGTACATAGCTAGTCCTGCTCTCAGCTGTATCCAGTGTAGACAATGCTCTGTGAGCTCCAGACTGATACACTGTACATAGCTAGTCCTGCTCTCAGCTGTATCCAGTGTAGACAATGCTCTGTGAGCTCCAGACTGATACACTGTACATAGCTAGTCCTGCTCTCAGCTGTATCCAGCTTAGACAATGCTCTGTGAGCTAAATATATCAGAAGCTCAACTAATCTCTCTGCTAGTTTGCTACAATGTATCAGTCCAGGCTATAGAGCTCACAGAGCATTGTCTACACTGGATATAAGCTATGTAAAATTTGCAGCAATACCTTGTCGGTATTAGACATATTTCTTCCTATAATAATAAAACTACGTAAAGGAGCGAAATTCTGAACCTATAAGCAACGTCTGCGGGGAACACGGCCAAATATACAACCCCCCCCCCGCTCCGCATTATGCTGCTTTATGGCTCCGCAGTCTCCGTGAAGGAACATTGTGGAGCTGTAATATTTGTGCCCTGATGCATCACTGGCGTTGTATGAAAATAACAGGAAATCTTCTGTATTTCGTTCTATTCCGTCTGCATTGTAAGGAACGTTCATTTCACAGCCACTTAAATTACAGGAAATTGTTTTTTTCCCTCCAAGAGGAAAACTTTGTGCCTAATGTTCACCCACCCAGAACTAATAAAGATCCGAGAAACAGATTGTCCTAATGTGTTAACGCAGGAACAGAGGTCTGCTTAGCAAAATTAAAGGGGAAGTCCATGTTAGACAACGTGGTGTGGTTTCTTCCACAAACAGTATACAGGTTATGTGCAGTATAAAAGCTCAACCAAATTCACATCAATGGCGCAAAGCTCCACCCACAGACAACATGATATGGAGGACGCCATGTTTTTTTTAACCCTGAACAACCCCTACAATAGCTTAAAGGGGCACTCTAGCAATATATATATATATATATATATATATATATATATATATATATATATATATATATATATATATATCAAATCAACTGGTAATACAAAGTGCCAGAGATTTGTAATTTACTTCTATAAAAAAAATCTCCAGTCTTCCAGTACTGATCAGCTGCTGTATGTCCTGCAGGAAGTGGTGTATTCTCTCCAGTCGGACACAGTGCTCTCTGCTGCCACCTCTGTCCATGTCAGGAACTGTCCAGAGCAGGAGAGGTTTTCTATGGGGATTTGCTGCTGCTCTGGACAGTTCCTGACATGGACAGAGGTGGCAGCATAGAGCACTGTGTCCGACTGGAGAGATTACACCACTTCCTGCAGGACATACAGCAGCTGATAAGTACTGGAAGACTGAACAGTTTTTTTTATAGAAGTTACAAATCTCTGGCACAAGTTGATTTCAAAGATCTTTGTCTGCTAGAGTACCCCTTTAAGTCAGACCAAAATTACTATATCGCAGACTGCCTCTACATAGTCCACCAGCTTGTTGTAGCGCCATGAGAAGTAGACGGCGTCTTATACTGAGTACCAGCTGCGGTAATATAGTAGGCGATGTGCTGTCCGTGGGCTCGGAGGAAACCTTGAAGAAAATGCAATTTATCTCTCGCCTCTAGGTAACAGGTCCCTCGGCTCTGCTGCATTCGTACCGGCACAGGCAACTACTTTCCGTATATTTTACATCCCTGGCACTTTGCAGGACAAGATGAGGGGGGGCGTCTGATTTAAAACTTCGGGGCAGTCGCTTAGTTCGGCCGAGGAGCCATAAATATTTACGTAAAACAAACAGCGAAGCGGAAACGATGTATTTCATGTAAGTCCACAATGTATAGAGAATATATAATATATATAATATACCGACTAATAGCCAGAGCCGGGCGTTTATTACCTCTATTACATCAATGATTTGCCGATGACTTCCATAAAAAATTCAAAAAGTTCCATCCAACTTTTGGACTAACTTTTAAAGGAGTTTTCTAGTGATATATTTCTAGTTCTAGAAGTGGCCGAGCAAAAATAAAAAAAAACAGACAAAAATCCCTGTACTCACCTGCCCTGATCCCCCGCCACTGCTGATGGGGTCCGACCTCTGCTGGTCACTACTTCTTGGCTTTCATCCAAGCATAAGAAAGAGGCTTCTGGACCAATCACTGGCCACACTGACACCTAACCCCAACCAGTGATCAGCTGATCTGAGATCAGGAAGTGAAGGGCAGCGGGGACCGGGCATCACTGGAAGATGTATATATCAAAGATTCCACCCACAGGATCCACAGGGTGGCATGGATTCCAAGGAGCTGCCTCCTAATCTGCTGGTTTCACACTGAGTTTTTGCAATCCGTTTTTTGCAAAAAACAGATGAAAAACTGATGCATTTGTGTCCATCCGTTTTGATCCTTTTTTTCATTGACTTCCCTTATAAAAAAAAAAAACGAATCAAAACGGATGGACACAAATGCATCGTTTTTTTTCTTTCAAAAAACGGATGGAAAAAAAAAATTGCAAAAAACACAGTGTGAACACAGCCTAAGCAAATCCGCTCAACACTACTGGTGACCAATTGATCGTTCGGCCAAAAGTTCTCTCTCCTGGCCCACCCATACACAGGAACAACGTGTGTTCCCCATGGGGAGGGAAGCCGCAGCCAGACTGCTCTGGATTTGAATTATCCCTCCAAGAAAAAAAGGGTCGAGCAGTGAAAATGCCTCATGTCTGACCCTTTTCTGCACAATATCCTCAGTGGGAGTCTGGAGACCCCCACTCTCTTTAGTGTTGGAGGAATCCACCACCACCAGCATTCAGCCAACTATAGTGTAAAGTATATAGGAACTTTTAGATTACAAACAGAAGAAGAATTGTAGCAGGACGCCCCTAGTGGTCACATCCACCCCCAACATCTCCATCTCATCACCGACTCCTGTGCACCAGAATACATCTTCCAAGTTGTAGAGAATCATCATACAGCGCACACAGACGTCTATGGGGACTTTACCTCCAATTCTAGTATTACCAGTATATGGGCACACACAGCAGCCATGTTACATTTGGTCTGAGGGGGTAACGTGCCCACCTAGTGAGACTGCCAAGCTGAGACCTTTAGGCAAAGCAATGCATTCTGGGAAAATGTTATGTAAATTAGCTCTTCCTTATAAGGAAAAAATGTTGCTCTCTAGTGACCCCTACTGGAGGTCGCTTCCCTGTAAAGGCATAATCGTTAACGATTAACGATCTCAAACGACCGCTATTGCGAAAGACCTGAAAACGTTCACTCATTTCCATGGAACGATAATCGTTACTTATGATCGTATTTGTGATAGTTTTTTCTTCGCTATTTCTTCGCTACTGCGTTCGTATCTACTGCGAACGACCGAACAACATATTATTCAATGCGAACGATTTGCAAACGTTTTGCGAACGAGCAACAATAAAAATAGGTCCAGGTCTTATAAAGCGATCAACGATTTTTCGTTCGGTCGTTTATCGTTAACTGCATTTCAACCGAACGATTATCGTTTAGATTCGAACGATTTAACGATAATCAGAACGATAATCGTCCGGTGGAATAGGGCCCTAAGTCAATGTCCAACCAGGATTATCACCTAAACCTGTACAGTCTCCAGGACCCGGTACATGGGAGAGCCGGAGCTCTGGCGTCCTGTGCGAGGAATAACCCTTCTTACTATCCAATCCTTTCAATGGTGAAATATCCTGGAGCCGGAGGCCTTACATATAGGAGCCGTGCTGTATAATTATTTGTAGTTTTATTACTTTTCTTCCCTTCTGGAAAAAAAAAAAATCACCTTCCATAAAGCTAAAAGATATTGGTTTTCAGGATTCATTACATTGTAATAGAGAGAGCGAGAGAGCGGTCCATAGACGTGAGTCCGGGGCGGCCGGCGGTATCGATCCTGCACCAGAAATCATCCTCCTCCTGCTTGTTTCCTCCATGGTATCGCTCTCTCTGCCTGTGTACCCAGGCACTCCTCTCCCCCTCTCTCTCCCTTCCATAGACTTGTCTTGCTTGTAACTTGATCCCTGTGCAAGACAGGGAGGGGAGAGAGGGAAATGCTTTATAAAAGTAGAAGGAAGCATTTTTGTCTGATAAGATATTTTACACATGTTCTTAAATTCACTTCTACTATTGATCTATGCAAAGTTTGTTGTGAGGACAGGGACTATCTAAAGGAGTTTGTAAGTGCTAAAGAATATTAGCTGTCCTGTGAAGATATATCCTGGGGTCCGTTGTGCCGCTCAGAGGGTCCTGATGTTTGTTTCTATCTCCGTGGTCCTTCCATGAAATTTAGTCTGATCTCATGAATCAATGTAGTAGCTGTGGAGTAGGGGGTCCGGCACTGCTTCCCTGTCTCCAGGGGCCCCACAGAGCCCCCCAGCACACTCACCATTTACATCCTATATGTGTAGAACAACTTACACTACAGTCCCGAATAAATCCAGGTCTTTCCCATCAGCCATCGATGGGCAGCGGACAATGCGGCAATGTCTGGGGTCGGCTACATGAAGAACCTTTCAAAAATCCTTGAATCAGCTCCTTTGTGGGGCCCGGGGCTCCCAGCAGCGGGAGGCGGCAGCACATCTTAGGTGCTGTATAGAGCCGCCAGTCTATTCACCGCGCTGGGGGCTCCGGGATACAGAGAGAAGTGTATGAGGAATCCTATAGAAGCGGAGAACGGTCAAGTGTCTGGCAGCAAAGCGACATTCAGGAGATCAAGAAACAACGTCATTTGTTTTACTTTTCTTGGCTTTAAAGGGGAACTCCAGCGCATTTTTTTCCCTTTCAAATAAACTGGTGTCAGAACGTTATACAGATTTGTAATTTACTTCTATTTAAAAAATCTCCAGTCTTCCAGTACTTATCAGCTGCTGTATGTCCTGCAGGAAGTGGTGTGTTCTCTCCAGTCTGACACAGTGCTCTCTGCTGCCACCTCTGTCCATGTCAGGAACTGTCCAGATCAGTAGAAAATCCCCATAGAAAACCTCTCCTGCTCTGGACAGTTCCTGACATGGACAGAGGCGGCAGCAGAGAGCACTGGGTCAGACTGGAGAGAACACACCACTTCCTGCAGGACATACAGCAGCTGATAAGTACTAGAAGACTGGAGAGAATACAGCAGGTACATATATATACAGCTGCCCGACTATGTAGCCGCAGAAACTGCTCTGGGGTCAGCACAGAATATAATATAATACTCCATACGTGATACCACAATTACACCAAAGGCAGCTGCAGGCGGCTCCGATCATAGAGAGAGAGAGAGAGAGAGCGCTGACACCGCCCTGTAACACCGGGGACACAGAGAGAACTAATGTCACTCGGAATAATGGATTCTCTATGGCGGCTGTGACAGGCGGATTTAATTTGCTGTAATATTACGTGGACTTGTGCACACCTGCCTGCTCCGCCGACTGTGAACGACTAAATATCAACTAATCCGCAGATCCATCAACCCTAATATCCTGATTTACATCTATCTATGAGTGGCCATTCCCTGTGGGATCAGCAGCAGTGATCAGAGGAAAAGGATTTTAGCCAGAGACAAGAAAGAAATTTTTGCTGCAGACGACCCCTTTAATTCTCAGTATACAAAGTGAATGACTAACACACACACATATGTGACGGAGCATCTACTGTACTGCAGATGTGAACGCAGCCTAACCGAGCACAGATGATTTCTAAGAATCCTGTTTTTGTTCTTTTAGCTTTTGTGTCAGAGATCGATCTCACAATTGGTATTTCCCCATTTAAGAAACACGGACGTCCATCTCCGTCTACGTATCCTCCCTATATTATATCTATGAAAAGATCCGCCTTCCCGGATAAAAACACAAATGATTATTTTTATGACGACAATTGACGATAATTTCTCACCAAACTGGTGAAGATTTATAATTACGGCCGCTCCTCATAGAAAAGACAGGCGGCTCCGACAATTGGTGCAGACTGTTATAACTGTTATAATTGTTACAAAAAAAAAAAAATGAAAAATTTCTCATCGTATTTAAAAAAATAAAATAAAAAAACTGAATTCTCCTGGATAGCGGTAATGTGGATCATCATCAGACAATAGCGATCACACAGTCACATACAAAGCCCTTCAAAGTCAAAAAGATAATCTGTATAGTATTGATTACTGCCCATGGAGAAAAAAAAAAAAATCAATCACTTCCCGCTGTTATATTGTGCGGTCTGGGAGAATTATCTGTCGGTCAATGGGATAGATTCATTATAAGGACGCGCCATGAATTAAAGCCTTTCTGAATATTTCTTTACTGTTGAGTAACAGAGCGTGTAATGCTTCATGTCGCCTGTGGGGGTGCTGCAGGGGAATTAAAAGGTTTGTACTAACCTAGCTTGGCATACTCACCTTACTCCGGTCCTGGTGTGACATTATCTGGTCTCCTGCTCATCGTTCTGATTGCTACTTCTAAGATGGAAAGTGCCTGATCACCGGCTGTGTGGTGTCCCACCACGGGTGTTGCTTATGGTTACACCGTTTGCAAAAGTCTGTACTCTTAGTAAGCTATGGTGATGAAGCAGTACCTAGATTTCGCCACAAGATGTCACTATTGTATGTAACGGTACTTATGTTTTGCACAGCTGCAGGTAATCAAAGGGTTATTGTTTATTGTAATCTGTACACCAAGGAGGACTTTCTCTTCTCTCTACCTATCGCTGACCTCCTTTCTTCTATGCTTTTCCTTCTCCACCACTTATGGGGGATGTTACATCACCTGTAGGAAGTCGTCACAAGGGGAGAGGAAGCATAAACCCACCCACACCTAGTCAGTCTTAGCTACGTTTCTGACTTAGTCTAGTCGTTGAGCAGAGTAGACGTATATGGGAGACTTTGACACCCTTTTCTTGAAAGCAGCACTTCCACACACTATACAGTGTTAGGCTGGGTTCACACACAGTATATTTCAGGCTGTATTTGGTCCTCATGTCAGGTCCTCATAGCAACCAAAACCAGGAGTGGATTGAAAACACAGAAAGGATCAGTTCACATAATGTTGTAATTGAGTGGATGGCTGCTATATATTGGTAAATAACTTCCATTATTTCAATACAACAGCCGTTGTTTTAAAATAACAGCAAATATTTGCCATTAAATGACGGCCATCCACTCAATTACAACATTATGTGAACAGAGCCTTTCTGTGTTTTCAATCCACTCCTTGTTTTGGTTGCTATACAGCCTCAAACATACAGCCTCAAATATACGTAGTGTGAACATAGCCTTAAGCTACTCAAGGGAGAGGACAAGTCTGAGAAACCCCCAACCCACGCCGAGAACAAGTCTAAAAGTGCCGGACAGTATCCTGATAACAAGATAAAGTGATCCGGATAGAGCAAAGTTGCTAGAAGCCTACGTACTCTATCTCGCAGCGCAGATGTCAGCAGGGAACCGTGGACACTCTGCTCAACCCAGATAAGAGGGTCTGGGGCTTGTGTCACCCTCTAGAACAGGTCGCCCGACACTGGTGTGCAAAAGGTGGTAGAACGACAAAGGTCGACTCTAAAGGTCCTCAGTGCAGCTCCTGTCCTGTCAAGTCTACAGTCTGCTATCAGCTATTGTACAAACTATTCTCTCAGTAAATAAGATTTATTTATGCTAACAGGATTTTTTTTTTTACAACAAAAATGATGTCGTCTACAGCCCTATTCTTTCCTTAAAAACTACAGGGACCCAAGCCCAGTATGGGTCGTATGTCTTTACTTGAGTTCTGTAAGAAAAAGAACCAGTCATTGCTGTCATGACTCTATGATAGTGAACAAAGACTTACAAACCATATCTACCGCCCCCTTGTGGAGATTTTAAGCGCTGCATCGGTGTGAACATCGTATGTATAAAGGACTATGGGCTTTACCGTTTTAAACTTATTCTCATAAACCTTTTTTAGTAAATTCTTCTCCTCACGTCTGGATCCTCATCTCTAGGTTAAAGTGGTTACAAAAAGGGCGTCCTTCTCGCTGGAGGACCCGTCCTGTCCTGCATTACACAGGCCACATTCATTTATATAAGCGTTGTGTAATTCTTTACTTCTCCTGCTGTGGCGCTGCAGGGAAACGGAACGCCACCTTCACACGTTCATGAAATTTAACTGGATTTCATATTTTTTTTTATTTTTTTTCATAGATCGGATACATTATAATGGATAGCAAAATCGTGATGTGAACCTGATAATAAAAACGTCCACGGACGTTTTTATTAAACTATTGTATTGCCCCCTAAATCCCCAATATAGACTTATTACGGGAAATGCTTATAAATTGCTTTTTTCCCTGCAGTTACTACTGCATCAAGGCTTCACTTCCTGGATAACATGGTGATGTCACTTCCTGGATAACATGGCGATGTCACTTCCTGGATAACATGGCGATGTCACTTCCTGAACAACATGGTGATGTCACTTCCTGGACAGCACGGTGATGTCACTTCCTGGATAGCACGGTGATGTCACTTCCTGGATAGCACGGTGATGTCACTTCCTGGATAGCACGGTGAGGTCACTTCCTGGATAGCACGGTGAGGTCACTTCCTGGATAGCATGGTGATGTCACTTCCTGGATAACATGGTGATGTCACTTCCTGGATAACATGGCAATGTCACTTCCTGGATAACAAGGTGATGTCACTTCCTGGATAACATGGTGATGTCACTTCCTGGATAACATGCTGATGTCACTTCCTGGATAACATGCTGATGTCACTACCCGACTCCCAGAGCTGTGCGGGCTGTGGCTGCTGGAGAGGATGATGGCAGGGGGATGCTCAGTGTCCCTCCAGTGCCCTGTGTCCCTTAGTGTCCCCCTGCCATCATCCTCTCCAGCTGCCACAGCCCGCACAGCTCTGGGAGTCGGGTAGTGACATCAGCATGTTATCCAGGAAGTGACATCACCATGTTATCCAGGAAGTGACATCACCATGTTATCCAGGAAGTGACATCACCATGTTATCCAGGAAGTGACATCACCATGTTATCCAGGAAGTGACATCACCATGTTATCCAGGAAGTGACATCACCATGTTATCCAGGAAGTGACATCACCATGTTATCCAGGAAATGACATCACCATGTTATCCAGGAAGTGACATCACCGTGGTATCCAGGAAGTGACATCACCGTGTTATCCAGGAAGTGACATCACCATGTTATCCAGGAAGTGACATCACCATGTTATCCAGGAAGTGACATCACCATGTTATCCAGGAAGTGACATCACCATGTTATCCAGGAAGTGACATCACCATGTTATCCAGGAAGTGACATCACCATGCTATCCAGGAAGTGCAGGGGAAAAAGCACTTTATAAGCATTTCCCGTAATAAGTGTATATTGGGGATTTGTGTAACTTTTGGGGGGCAATACAATACTGTAATAAAATTTTTTGCTGGACTTCTCCTTTAAACAATTGTCCACAGCAGAGGACCCCTTTATCAGAGTTTATATGTTCCTACCATATTGGTGATAAATATCCGCTAAATCAATACAATAGCCGGTGCAGGCCGCAAGCCGTATGCAGAAAGATATTAAATGGAATAGCAATTTATCCGGAAACAACAACCTCGTGATAGATGAGAGTGACAGAATAAAGAAGCCAAACAAGTGGAACCAATTCAAATAAGTAACTGCTCGACATTTCATCTCATTTAAATGGATGGATAGAGAAGAGAGCGGCGGAGAGGATTGTATTCTGCGTGACACCCGCTATTGAGACGGACAGCTTTATTAAGGGCCTCGCTCTATTCACCTATTCAGCCTGCCGGAGAGATGTGGCGCGGGCCGCATAATTAATAGGGCCCCCCGGCTCCTGGACACATGCCAGCATTGTCTCCGCTACGGTAACATCACACCGATTCATCCCATTTATCAGCCGCTGCCACCGCCCAAAACAAAACCGCTTATTCTAGTGCGAAAATATGGGGGAAAAGCGTAAAATAATATAATAATAATAATAATAATAAATAATAATATATTTAATAATAATAATAGTGGTAATAATAAATAAATTATTATTATTATTGAAAGTAATAATAATAATATAATAATAGTTTATTACTACCACTTTTATTATTAATTACATTATTATTATTATTATTATTATTATTATTATTATTATTATTCATACATATTACTGGTACTTTATCCAACACATTATTATTTTTCTTATGATAATAATTATTAATATCTACAGGCATATGCAAGAGCGTAGTTTCAAGATTCTTACAACCCCCTCATGTTCCTCTAACTGCGTGCAGTTGAATATTGTGACAGAACGTAGAGCCACTGGCTCCCTGCTCGGTCATACACACTCATAGGCTGCAGACAATTTATAGGGGTGCTTCAGTGGGAAAAAAATATATTTTCAAATTAACTGGTGTCAGAAAGTTATATGGATTTGTAATTTACTTCTATATAAAAATCTCCAGTCTCCCAGTACTTATCAGCTGCTGTATGTCCTGCAGGAAGTGGTGTTTCTCTCCAGTCTGACACAGGGCTCTCTGCTGCCACCTCTGTCCATGTCAGGAACTGGGCAGAGCAGGAGAGGTTTTCTACACCACTTCCTGCAGGACATACAGCAGCTGATAAGTACTAGAAGTTACAAAGTATTATAACTTTTTTTTTTTGCTGGATTACCCCTTCAAGCCAGTAGTCTAAGCAATTCACATGCATTTTTAGCCTAGTGCCCGGGAATAACTAGGTACCACAACCTCGAACTACATCTTTAACCTCCAGACCTGGTTGCAGTAAATCCAATGGCTGTCAGTGTCACTGGCTGCAGGCACCTCACCAGGTCAGGATACTGACGGGATCCCTGCACAATCTACACTGCGGATCATTGCCTCTGCCTGGAGAACGAGGCTCCCAACCCGCCATCCTAAGGAGAGGGAGCAGGGCTGCTTCTTGTGGGATGAGCTGTTTCGCGTTTTTTGCCCAAGGGGGGGCCAGTATCAAAAAGTGGGGGTAATTAGGGGGCATTATTACTATGAGGGGGCATCATTACTGTTACTCAGTTGGGGCACTAAGAAGGCTTAGCTGCTTGTTGGGGGGGCACCATTACAAATGTAGCATCATTACTAAGTGGGGTGCTATGGGGGCCTTATTACTAAGGAAGCAAAAGGGGGCAGTATTATTACTATTAATACTACTGCCACTATGGAGCTCCCAGGGAGGCACTATTATTGTACGGGTCACTATTATCAGCAGGTAAACTATAGTTATGGGGGTAGCAGCGGGCACAGGGTAATACTAGTAAAAGGTTTGGCGTCTTCCCTGCTGTGGTGCATATACGGCTCTGTATATAAGCCTGTGCTGCAGATACACAGTATATATACACATAGCATTTATTATTGTTTTGCTTTTTTTTAACTTTATTACCATATTTCACCAGTGGGGGGCAGTACAAATCACGTTTTAAGTTTATTGTGTGGAGCTTTTCAATTAGAGTTGGTTTACGTGGAGTCATTTACACATATATCCCACACATGAAAAATCCGACATATGTGGTATCAAACCTTTCCAAGGAAATTATATTATATATATATATATATATATATATATATATATATATATATATACATATACATACACATACACACAGTTAGGGCCAGAAATATTTGGACAGTGACACAATTTTGGCGAGTTGGGTTCTGCATGCCACCGCATTGGATTTGAAATGAAACCTCTACAACAGAATTCAAGTGCAGATTGTAACGTTTAATTTGAAGGGTTGAACAAAAATATCTGATAGAAAATGTAGGAATTGTGCACATTTCTTTACAAACACTCCACATTTTAGGAGCTCAAAAGTAATTGGACAAATAAACATAACCCAAACAAAATATAATAATTTTTTTCAATATTTTGTTGGGAATCCTTTGGAGGCAATCACTGCCTTAAGTCTGGAACCCATGGACATCACCAAACGCTAGGTTTCCTCGTTCTTAATGCTTTGCCAGGCCTTTACAGCCGCAGCCTTCAGGTCTTGCTTGTTTGTGGGTCTTTCCGTCTTAAGTCTGGATTTGAGCGTGTGAAATGCATGCTCAATTGGGTTAAGATCTGGTGATTGACTTGGCCATTGCAGAATGTTCCACTTTTTTGCACTCGAACTCCTGGGTGGCTTTGGCTGTATGCTTGGGGTCATTGTCCATCTGTACTATGAAGCGCCGTCCGATCAACTTTGCAGCATTTGGCTGAATGTAGGCTGAAAGTATATCCCGGTACACTTCAGAATTCATCCGGCTACTCTTGTCTGCTGTTATGTCATCAATAAACACAAGTGACCCAGGGCCATTGAAAGCCATGCATGCCCATGCCATCACGTTGCCTCCACCATGTGTTACAGAGGATGTGGTGTGCCTTGGATCATGTGCCGTTCCCTTTCTTCCACAAACTTTTTTCTTCCCATCATTCTGGTCCAGGTTGATCTTTGTCTCATCTGTCCATAGAATACTTTTCCAGAACTGAGTTGGCTTCTTGAGGTGTTTTTCGGCAAATGTAACTCTGGCCTGTCTAGTTTTGGAATTGATGAATGGTTTGCATCTACATGTGAACCCTTTGTATTTACTTTCATGGAGTCTTCTCTTTACTGTTGACTTAGAGCCAGATACACCGACTTCCCCGAGAGTGTTCTGGACTTCAGTTGATGTTGTGAACGGGTTCTTCTTCACCAAAGAAAGTATGCGGCGATCATCCACCACTGTTGTCTTCCGTGGACGCCCAGGCCTATTTGAGTTCCCAAGCTCACCAGTCAATTCCTTTTTTTTCAGAATGTACCCGACTGTTGATTTTGCTACTCCAAGCATGTCCGCTATCTCTCATGTCCGCTATCTCTCATGTCCGCTATCTCTCATGTCCGCTATCTCTCATGTCCGCTATCTCTCATGTCCGCTATCTCTCATGTCCGCTATCTCTCATGTCCGCTATCTCTCTGATGGATTTTTTCTTTTTTTTCAGCCTCAGGATGTTCTGCTTCACCTCAATTGAGAGTTCCTTTGACGCATGTTGTCTGGTCACAGCAACAGCTTTCAAATGCAAAACCACACACCTGGAATCATCCCCCGACCTTTTAACCACTTCATTGATTACAGGTTAACGAGGGAGACGCCTTCAGAGTTAATTGCAGCCCTTAGAGTCCATTGTCCAATTACTTTTGGTCCCTTGAAGAGGAGGCTATGCATTACAGAGCTATGATTCCTAAACCCTTTCTCCGATTTGGATGTGGAAACTTTCATATTGCAGCTGGGAGTCTGCACTTTCAGCCCATATTATATATAATTGTATTTCTGAACATGTTTTTGTAAACAGCTAAAATAACAAAACTTGTGTCACTGTCCAAATATTTCTGGCCCTAACTGTATATATAAAATTTTCCTTACATACTTTTTTTTAAATTCTTTTTCATCCTCCCAGCATGTATTCTTTAGAATTATCTTTAGTAAAAGACATAGGAATAGCTGATGAGTTATTGCTGGGTAATGTAAGTCCTGATCCCTATGATGCCGTCAGTCGGGGTCATTACACCGCGGGCGGTCTGGGTGGGGGCTGGGGGGGTAATAAGGGCAAGAAGTCTCCCGAACTGTGAGCAGTAACTGTGACCACCGACCGGTGAGGAGGATAAAACAAGAGAACAACATGCAAAGTAAATAACATAGTAAAAGGCAAATATTTATAGAATCTTCATTATTTATTTTACTTTGGATAAAAACAACTAAAATATATAAGAGAAACGTAAAATATTTATGGGGTGTTCTATGTATGGCGGCTTACTTGTAAATGTTATATATAATGTATATTACTACTATAGCTACTATACTGGTATATTTATTATACATGACCGGGTCTGCTATTCAGTAGCTATTCAGTGTCTGGGACTTTTTATTTTTATTATTTTCTCTTGAAGGCCTCAAAGTAGACCACCAAAAGCAGATGTCTGGGGGTCCCCTGTCAATCAGCTGTTTGCCAGAGCTGAGCTGCAGTAACCCAATACGACCACTACACAATGTATGGAGCTGTCTGCCTCTTTTTCCCTCCGCTATTCATACAGATACCGCAGGAAGGGGGAATAAATTATCTCAGTGACATGATAGTTATCAATAGGCTATCAATAAAAAGTCCTAAAACAACTTGAAAGCAAATCTGTAGGCACCCCGACCTCCAAATAGTTGGTACCATTGCGTTGCTATGGTCGAACCAAATATCTAAATATCTCCTGGTGCCGTCCTTTTATATTCTCCTTCTATCTCTTAATATTAGTATAGTATAGTAATATCCATAGACCATAGGCCAGTACCCCCCTCCTCAGTCTCTGAATATAATAGTATAGTATAGTATAGTAATATCCATAGGCCAGTACCTCCCTCCTCAGTCTCTGAATATAATAGTATAGTAATATCCATAGGCCAGTACCTCCCTTCCTCAGTCTCTGAATATAATAGTATAGTAATATCCATAGGCCATAGGCCAGTACCCCCCTCCTCAGTCTCTGAATATAATAGTATAGTAATATCCATAGGCCAGTACCTCCCTCCTCAGTCTCTGAATGTAATAGTATAGTAATATCCATAGGCCAGTACCTCCCTCCTCAGTCTCTGAATATAATAGTATAGTAATATCCATAGGCCAGTACCTCCCTCCTCAGTCTCTGAATATAATAGTATTGTATAGTAATATCCATTGGCCAGTACCTCCCTCCTCAGTCTCTGAATATAATAGTATAGTAATATCCATAGGCCAGTACCTCCCTCCTCAGTCTCTGAATATAATAGTATAGTAATATCCATAGGCCAGTACCTTCCTCCTCAGTCTCTGAATATAATAGTATAGTAATATCCATAGGCCAGTACCTTCCTCCTCAGTCTCTGAATATAATAGTATAGTATAGTAATATCCATAGGCCAGTACCTCTCTCCTCAGTCTCTGAATATAATAGTATAGTATAGTAATATCCATAGGCCAGTACCTTCCTCCTCAGTCTCTGAATATAATAGTATAGTAATATCCATAGGCCAGTACCTTCCTCCTCAGTCTCTGAATATAATAGTATAGTAATATCCATAGGCCAGTACCTCCCTCCTCAGTCTCTGAATATAATAGTATAGTAATATCCATAGGCCAGTACCTCCGTCCTCAGTCTCTGAATATAACAGTATAGTAATATCCATTGGCCAGTACCTCCCTCCTCAGTCTCTGAATATAATAGTATAGTATAGTATAGTAATATCCATAGGCCAGTACCTCCCTCCTCAGTCTCTGAATATAATAGTATAGTATAGTATAGTATAGTAATATCCATAGGCCAGTACCTCTCTCCTCAGTCTCTGAATATAATAGTATAGTATAGTATAGTAATATCCATTGGTCAGTACCTTCCTCCTCAGTCTGTGAATGTTACAGCTAGTGATGGGACATGCGGCCAACCTCCCCGAGGACCCCATTTCCACAGTCCTGGGCAGTAATCTGTGAGGTCCCCGGTTCTATATACAATAACTTCCAGAGTCCCGGCTGATCCGGCCTCCCCTCCCGCCCATCAGGACACCGGCATTAAGCACACTAATAATCTGGGCTGTGTACGGTGTATGAGCTGACACTTTACCTTCACATTGTCAGGATGCAGACCCCCGGGGTATTTGTCCATGTACTGACACAGATCCGTATGCTGAAACACAGAAACACAAACCATAATTACCTTCTGGGGAAATCACACGGGAAAAGCAATTCACCGATTCACTGAGCAACAAACAAACAGGTAAAGTCATAATATTCTGTATATAGACGATGAAGAAGAGACCGCATTGTATCTGTGGCTTTACATGTAAGTGCAGAGGGTAAGGCATCTTAAAGGGGTACGCCGGCTAAAAAAAATTTCTTTTAAATCCGGCATAGGGAACCTTTAGCTGCTGCTAAACTACAATTCCCATCATGCCTGGACAGCCAAAGCTTAAACTGTCCAGATAGGAATTGTAGTTTTGGTAAAGCTGGAGGGTCGCAGGTTCCCTGTCCCCATAGAGTGATGTTATCAGTGATCAGCTGATCATTTGAGGCGATTAGAAGTTAGTGCATCTACTACGTATTACATAGATGGGTCTACCAGTGTGGTTGTCTATATACCCTAATAAAGCATCTACATAGACAGTCCACTGCTCCACTGAACAGTAAGTTAGTGACGCTTTATGCAGCGCTGATTTACTGTTAATAGATCTGCGCTAAAACCAGGGAATCTGTGCCACTACTTAAAAGCAAGCGAATAATCTGACACGCCCCCCCTGCTCTTGAGCGGGAAACCCTATACCTCAACAGATACAGCATAAGGCGGCCATGTATAAAGCTTCACAAGGTTACCTTAGAGCAGTGGTACAGAATTCTCTACCTCTGGTCCAGACCACCCTACTCAGCAACTTCTGGGTTACAATAACATGGCTGCTATCTCCAAGAAACAGCGCCACTGTTGCCTATGGGTTGTGTCTGGTACTGCGTCTGAGCTCTATTGGCATGAATTGGGCAGAGATTAAATACTATATAGAATTTATGGACACTTGGTGCTAATTTTCTTGCCCCTTTATATCTTTACATATAAAAACTATGAAATATTCAGAGAAAGAACATAACAGGATCTTTATTTATTTACTTCTACTTGAAGTTTTAGATTTTCTTTATTATGATTTTAACACACCGGAAAAAAAAGTCAGTTTAGGAAAACCAAGCTCTGCAATGTCTGCACTGATCCCAGTCATTTCCCTGCAGGACGTCTCTATCTCTGTATAATGGAGGCCTCCTACCAGGAGTAATTCACAGGGTTTTATCACAATGGCGGAAATCTTTATATGTAGCGCCTATGCAGAATAAGTCGAATAGAATGTACAGGAAAGTAAGGATGATGATATAGAAGGTAAATGTAGCCGCATGGATGGACAACTGGGATCCATCCAGTGCACTAAGGACAGGGACCTTATACTGTAGATGGAAGCTCTGCATTAGTGATAGGAATCATGCACTTTTCTTTGGGGTCGTATTCTAAGGGAGCGGCTTATACAAATTTGCATATATATATTATTACATTTTTATTTTTATTTTGCAAGTTATCATAAACACTACACGAAAAATAAAATTCAAAAAAAGACTCCAAAGCATCAGGACCCCGGACATCAGGTAAATCCAATGAGACCTAGGTCAACTCTCTGGCGGATCAGTCAGAGAAATCTGGGCAGTCCAGAGAAAGTTTTAGTAAGTAATCTCAAAAAATTGTGCCCAATGGATTCCTTGAAGAGCCATGGAAAAAGATATAATTTGTATTTCAGGTGGGGAGTCCTGTATATAGGAATATAATGGAGAAGCAGAGTCATCTTCCCATGTTAGTATCCACCATCAGAAAATCTGTAACCAGAGGTGGGGGGGGGGGGGGGGGTCTCCCGTCAAACATCAAAGCCAACTAAGTAATAAATGTCTTGGGTTGGAATACCCCTTTAAGAACTATTTATTCTGAACATATAAGCACCAGATGCTTAAAGGGAAACTATCACTAGAATAGACGAATCTAACATGCTGATATTTCCCTATTGCACAGGAGACACTGAGGAGGAAGACATGTCTATTACCTTCATCCTCAGTGCCGTTCCGGTGCAGTTAGTCGTTTACTCTGCAGTCCAGTGAGGCCGTTACCATGGAGCAAACTACTACCAGCACCGGAACGGCACTGAGGAGTAAGGAAAGAGACATATCCTCCTCCTCCTCAGTGTCTTCTGTGCAATAGGGACAGATTCGTCTCACCTGCTGATAGTTCCTCTTTAATAAAAAATAAAAAAATCTGTGTACACCTTTAAGTAGTACAATCCTTGGCTGGACTCTATGTAACCACCATTTACACATTAGGTGACAAGTCCCCTGTATATTGGCAGCCGGGTGACCCCGCTGCAGGAATCTTCCAGGATGCATTAAATCGTGTCATTTCCATATTTACTGACGTGTGAAGTCGCGGAAAGTTTCCCACGGTTTTTTTTTTTTAACCATAATCAAAAAGAGAGACAGAAAGTCAAAGTGAAAATCCAATGCAGCGAGGCGGCCGGGTCCTCCGGGGGACGGGAACCATGAGTCAGGTTTTCCATGAGAGAGTCATTTCCTCGGCTACACGAGCGGTCTGATCCGGAGCTGTCAATGAGTCGCTTTCACCACTTCACACAGCGAAATTACAGGACGAAAATACCGCAGCATTCCGACGACTACTGGGTGACAAGTGAGACTTAGCAGAGCTCCGACCGCAACGGCCATTCACTGCGCTCACAAATCAACCACTAGAAAAGCTTTAAAACTTTTTATAAATCAAACCGGAATACAAAAGAACTAGGACTATTCCCATATACAGTATGAACAACTCGTAATGGTCGCCGACTACTGAGGCATATTCTGTACTATAAAACCCACTGGGCGGGATCTGGGTGCTAAAGCTGTAATTTTAAAGGGAAACAGTCCTTACTTTTCAGCCATCTAAACCAACAGTCATTGGGGTGGTCTCCAGTACCCGATAGATTATTCCCTGATTGGCTAAAGGCAGAACGCACCAGGGACCGCCACAATGACTCATAGTTCAGACAGCATAAAAGTGACAGTAGGTTCCCTTTAAATGCTATAGTGAGGTCCCAGTGGCTGTAAAGTCCTCCATGTACTGACTTCACAGTGAGCATGTACAGGGTTTGATCCTATAGCTGTATTCATGTTTTCGACACAGTCCTCAGGCTCCATCCACCTTCTCTAGGGATCAGGATTCAAATGCCGATTCTCGGCAAGTTCGCTCATCTTTAATCAGGATCTCTGGAGAGAAACATGGCCGGTCAGATGGATCCAGATTTCTGTGGAGAAACATGGCCGGTCAGATGGATCCAGATCTCTGTGGAGAAACATGGCCGGTCGCATGGATACAGATCTCTGTGGAGAAACATGGCCAGTCAGATGGATCCAGATCTCTGGAGAGAAACATGGCCGGTCAGATGGATCCAGATCTCTATGGAAAAACATGGCCGGTCAGATGGGTCCAGATCGCTGTGGAGAAACATGGCCGGTCACATGGATCCAGATCTCTGTGGAGAAACACGGCTGGTCAGATGGATCCAGATCTCTATGGAGAAACATGGCCGATCAGATGGATCCAGATCTCTGAGGTGAAACATGACAACGAGTTTTCCTTTGGGGTCCTCACAGTCACAGTCTTACTCCTATAGAGAATTTCGTGGATGGGATTGTTCAGAGCACGTCAGGACCTCCATCTAATGTATGGTGACTGTAAGATGGGATGCTGTCCGCATGGGCCGACATTCTCAGCAATTTCAGCACCTAGCGGAATATATGCTCCAACAAATTGCCGCGGTTCTGAAGGCCAAAGAAGGATCATCATGCAACTAGATGCCGAGCTCTAACACAGTGGCCTTTCAGCTACAGAGACAATCCCTTTAAGACCATGACTGCGCATTCACTATAATAAAGATTATTCTTGGTGGATAAAACAAGTTCTTAAAACTTCCCTGGGCTGCCTTCTCCCCTAAAGCATAAGAAATAAACCCATAATTACATCATTGACGCGAGAACAAGATGAGCAGGAGCCGGCTCTATCAATCTTTCTTATGACAGACACCTTTCTAACACAAGACGAGAAGCATTTCAATCTGAAAATACCATTAAATCGGATTGTGCACCCTCCGCCCCTGCAGCCCGGGGCGAGAATTGTATCACATACATCTCGAACGCCTTCTGGCAGAACATGGTTCCTATTAGGAAATACTGTAATTAACCAGCTGAGGTGGCGCACAAAGAAAATCCAACTACTCAAAGACTGGAACTGATGAGGCAAAATTATTTATAGGGTTCAGATGAAGTGCAACCTAACATAATAACAAAAAAATAAAATAAAAAAGTGTATGACGCTCCAGTACTACGAGGCACTCAGTACTAATGAACACCATAAGCAAATATACGGCGCCCGGGACGGACAATGCGAGAAAAAAAGGTGATAAAGGGCAAAAACAAATAGTCTGTTGTGAAATAGGATTTTGCCAAATTATGGTATTAACTTCCCCGTGATGTCGATATTTGTTGTTTTTATTGTGGTTAGAGGTGGAGCAGGACGGGAAATTTCATTAAGATGCAATCTCTGGAAACATAAAGCAACGATCTTAGCTTTAAACGCGTTAGTTGGCGGTGTAGCTCATCGGCTGGGTGCGCAAGGGCTGGTTTGTGGGGAAGATTTCAAGAGTTCATTGAAAAGTTAATTCAATGAAGAAAGGAACAGTTGGGATGGAGAGAACCAAGTTCTAACTCAGAAAACGATAAAATCGGCCTCCAGCTGCGGGGAGTCCTGCTTAGTCAAAGTAAAAAAGCATGGAGACCGCACTCTCCAAAAGAACGTGGGTTTAATGCACACCAGTGCGCGACGTTTCGGCTCTATTGTAGCCTTTTTCAAGCAAGTGATACAACATCAACATAAGCAAACACAGCGTATATATGCAGTGAAGCATGTGGCAATTAATCAATTCATTACAAGAAATCATTAGCAAAAACATGTAAAAAATCGTGTCAAAACAGCATGATCAATAAGTGTAAATTCATGTGAGCAAAGATATATACATAATATGTGAAATCATTATTATATGGCATACATGATGATGTGTACAAAATGATAATCGCTGTGTATAACTAATTAAACAATGGCAACCTCCCAGGTGCACTCATATAAAATGCAAATGACAATGACGCGCCAGCAAGCCGGCAAGCCGAATCACGTGACTGCCCCACCTCCACGTGACCCAACTCGTCATCAGCCGCATAGCGCGTACCCAATGGTACAGTGATCATCAAGGTCTGGGATACCTGGGTCTGGGGTTCCCCGGGGTAAGGTATCCCAAACCTTGATGATCACTGTACCATTGGGCGCAGGGATACATCTATGGCTTGAGCGGCATAACAGCACGAACTGATGTCTCTCCCCTACTGATGGACACTTTATTTGGCCAATGTATTGCTTCTTCTTCACTACACGTTATACATATGGGAAGTGATGTTACGCTATTCACTTTTTCAACTATGGGTACTTTTTGCCCTTTTTAATATGGCGCTTGGTGTATGCAGTGGCACGCATGCGCTCATTCTGCGCGACCGACGTGTGCTGCGCATGCGCTATGCGGCTGATGACGAGTTGGGTCACGTGGAGGTGGGGCAGTCACGTGATTCGGCTTGCTGGCGCGTCATTGTCATTTGCATTTTATATGAGTGCACCTGGGAGGTTGCAATTGTTTAATTAGTTATACACAGCGATTATCATTTTGTACACATCATCATGTATGCCATATAATAATGATTTCACATATTATGTATATGTCTTTGCTCACATGAATTCACACTTCTTGATCAAGCTGTTTTGACACGATTTTTTACATGTTTTTGCTAATGATTTCTTGTAATGAATTGATTAATTGCCACATGCTTCATTGCATATATACGCTGTGTTTGCACTATGTTGTATCACTTGCTTGAAAAAGGCTACAATAGAGCCGAAACGTCGCGCACTGGTGTGCATTAAACCCACATTCTTTTGGAAAGCGCTGTCTCCATGTTTTTTTTTGTCTACAGACCTGGGTCTGGTTTGGTGAGGCGGGCACCCACCTTCTTTTGTTTTGTGCTGCTGCGAAAAAGACTTTTTTTGAGTCCTGCTTAGTAGTATTGAGCAGACTCACCGGTACTGTTTAGGTTCGGCAATGTTCTCCAAACCTGAACTCTCGACATTTGACTCCCAGCTTCTGGAGAAGTTGGATGCCGCCCTAGGGAGTCCTGGAAAAGATGAATACAGCCATAGGCCCAAGGTTCTATCCATGTTTTCCAGGACTCCCTAGGGCGGCATCCAAGTTCTCCAGATGCTGGGAGTCAAATGTTGAAAGTTCAGGTTTGGAGAACGTTGGCGTACCCAAACAGTTAGGCAAGTCTGGTCAACACTATTGCTAAGGTGAAAGGGAAAAGTTGATTTTATATCAAGATTATGTAGCCCACCTGGTGCAGTGGGACGTGCTTAATTGGAAGCTTCTTCTGCCTCATTCTAGAGAAGATCTGAACAACCAGACCGTGACTGATCAAAACTTTAGACATGTCTCTTTGATGGTGACACTTTAAAAATTAGGTCCAGCAAAGTTTTTTTATTTACTGCTTTAGTGCAGTGTCCAACGATTTTGTATCTAAAGGGCTACGTATCTCCATGGTAACAGACTACAAACAAAACCTGTGTAGTCATACTTACATCTCTATTTCTTGTTGACGTCCTCAGTGTGTGGGGCAGACGAATGACAATGTGACTGCAAAATCAGACTACACAAATGTTATAGTCTGTTACCATGGGGACATGTAGATTTGCATTGGCGTTGTGGACAAAAAAATGCAGAAAATTCTTCATTTCTAAAAATTAAAGGTGTATTTCAGTTCCTGAATAGAAATTAATATGCTACGAGAACAGGAGGAAATTAAGAAGAAAAAAAAAAACTATAGGTATCTGACCCCAGTCCCCTGTTGCTTCCCGCAACTTCCCGATCTTTTCTCTTCTTCTTGCCTCCATGATGAGTGCCGGGAATCAAGACCTGGCACCTTAGCCGACACGCAGAGCGACCCTCGCAGCACAACCACCCCCACCCTCTTGGGATGGTGTTTAGAGCGGCTCTCACACAGCAATCACCACAGCCCCCTGAGACAGCAGCTCTCCCAGGACGCTCTGAGTGCCGTCCCAAGGAGGGGAAAGGGTGGTCCATGAGCGGCTGGGTGATTGAGCGTCACTCTGAGTGCGGTACCATGGAAGCAGGTCACGCTCTGCCAGGGGGGCCGGGGCTGCCGCACAGGCCCAATAGCAGTTGGGTGGTCTGCCTCCATGGTAGCTTTGCCACTGTGGACAGATGATTTCATGGACAGATGCAGCACCAGTACTATACTATTACCTACTGGTATGATCCCATATTGATAGTGTTCGTATCTTTTCTACTATTCCGGAAACTATGTGACTAAAAGTCATCTTAAATAAAGCCACAGTAGTTCTCTGTAATCGGTCGTGGTTGTCATTTCCCGGACCTGAAAGAGATGGAAGGCGGCCTCGGGCCTCTGGAGCGGGAAATGGAGCTGATCATCCACATTCCCCATAATGCTGGAAAACAATCTAAAGCGGCTCATGAATTAAAACAAAAAGTGAGCTCTGTGTCCGCTGGGGATGACATCATGCGGCAGACACCCGGCATTGTGTGCCCATGGCATGGCTGGGAGCGGGCCATTCTTCTGCTAGAGCGGAGAGCGCAGCCATTTGGTATGCATCAGTAGCTTCACTGACTACGATAACTTCTCTTTTCACAGCAACAAGCTCTTTGAAATCCGTCTGTGATGGAAAATGCTCACTTTTAGAAGACTATTTGTAAAGCTCACAGTCGGACCTCGGCAAGGTTTTAGCCCTGTTACGTGCACAGGCGCCCAATCATCCATGGCACTTCCGATATCAGCCCCGGTAGCCCGACACAAAGATACTGCATTACTGTCACATTTCCATTGGGTTCCACCATTGAGGGTGAGTTCACACGTACAGAATCTGCAGCAGATTTGATGGCGCAGATTTGAAGCTGCAGATTCAAAGAAAATCAATTCTGGGCCATCAAATCTGCTGCTGTACGTGTGAACGCACCCTTTAAGGGGAAATTCCACAGGAAATTTGTTTAGGTTCTGCACTGTTCTCGGAACCCGAATGCTCGCCATTTGCCGCCCTAGAGAGACCTGGAGAACATGGCCGTGAGAGGTCAAATGGTGAGCGATCTGGTACGGAAGACGCTGCCCATCAGGAACAGTTCGGCTTCCCCCCTCAACACTATCCAGGAGACCCAGAAGAGAACGGCCATATACTATGGAAGCCAATGGACTAGAGGCAGAAGACTGAGCTGCTTGAAAATTCACCGCATTGCAAAGTTATATCAGGATACTGGAAGATAACGTTCTCCTATTTATGACTTTGTTCTTAAAGGATTTCTAAGCAGCTCCAACTTCTTTAAAAGGTGACTTTGCTATTACACTATATAATATATATATATATATATATATATATATATATATATATATTCTTATATTGTGGGCAATAGAGGAACCATTGGATGTTTATTTATGTTGTATTTTGTTTTCTTTTATTTCATCACTGTTTGGTCAGTTGTTTGCTGACCCTGTTACATTTTCTTGTAAAATTGAAAAATTTTCAATAAACAATTTGTCATAAAAAAAAAATAAAAAATAAAAAAAAAGGTGACTTTGCCTTTAAGTCATTGTTTTGGTCCAACTAGGAGTTTTACCCCAAGAGATCTCTCTATAAGGAGGGGTAACCCATAAGCAAATCCCCATAGAAAACTTCTCCTGCTCTGGACAGTTCCTCACATGCAGAGAGCACTGTGTCGGTGTGGAGAAAATACACCACTTCCTGCAGGACATACAGCAGCTGATAAGTACTGGAAGACTGGAGATTTAATGGCATTTTTTATTGTTCACTGTACATTATGATTCAATATACAAATAAACGTCTCTGTGGTGCAGCATACTAGGAGAATATATATATATATATATATATATATATATATATATATATATATATATATATATAACCATATATATATATATATATTATTATTATTTTTTTATTATTATTATTTAATGTGGAAAATACGGAAAAAAAATCTGCTGGAAGTCTAAACAGTGAATCCATGGTAATACAGTGAGGCGTCTATGGCTGCCGGCCGCGGCCGGAGCTCCCATGCTGAGGGGCAGCCGGCGGCTTTTACGAGCTAGAAGATGAAAACCTGATCTGGCTGGAATGTGGGAAGGAGAGCACGGCCTTGCTTCTGCTTCATGGAAATCCTCCAGGACGAACACAAGACCTTCTCGTTACCGGAATATCACAATGCTCAATGCAAACTGCACAGTATTCTGTATATTTCCGTATTATTTTTAGTGTTCATTCTAACTATACATAAGAAATATATTATTATTATTATTATTATTATTATTATTATTGATGATGGTAATGTAATTTTTTAGTAGAACTTATTATTTTTACTACTACTACTTGAGGCACTTTTGTTTAAAATTACTATATATCTATGCTTTACATATTTATCCCCCAATGATAAAGACAAGGCATACTCACCTGCCCTGATCCCCTGTCATTCCAAATGCTCCTGGTCACCATCGCTTACCGCTGCTTCCTGGTACGCGTCATCCTTGCAGGATCTGTCCCATCAGCCACAGCGGTCACCCGTCACAGCCAGTCATAGACTGAGTGGGCAGGACCTGCAGTCCACTTGGGCCAGGGGCCATCAGTATGGCAACTACACAGGATTAGTTCAGGTGAGTATGCAATCTTTTTATATATTTTTTTTATCACCCTCTTTTCTTCTTTTTTTTTTTTAAATCTCTCTTTTCCCTTCCTTTAACCCTTTCCCTGGTGACTCATTGTGCGGTGTCAGAAATCACTGCCCCTAAATCCTTCTCCTCTGAAGTCTTCATACAACACTGCATTTAACACATGTAGATTTTGACACTATAACTGCATGAACCGATAAAAACAGTCGGGACAGTCTTTTAACAACATATATATATATTTTTTCCCCTCCTTGGGTGTGCGTGGAGGGGGGGGGGGGGCATGCCCTTTAACATGATTTATTTGCAATACAAATTGCTCGATAAGGTTATTAATTTACAGAGAGTAATGACTTTGCACCCAGTTATACGATGTTCCCACCGAGCGAGACTAAAAATACAAAAATGACAAATTATAATAACACCTTCCTATCAATATTCATAAATCCTGACTAATTTATTAGCCCCCGTATCTTGTAGCCTCCAGCACTAATCCGCCGCCTCTCCCCTCCAGGAAGGCTTCATCATTTATTTAGACGACATTGTCTTTGAAAAGTCTTTATGAATCTTTGCTTCCCTCATTGAGATTACAGACAGGATTAAACCTCAGCTGTAAAATAGGCGCAAAAAAAAAAAAAAAAGTTATAAAAGGTGAGCGGGGGGGGGGGGGGGGGGGGGGGGGGCGAGTATAATCAATTCATCAAAGACCCCGATCGCACAGCAAACCACCCAGGAATATTAAGTGATAACACCAGCTCCGCAGCCTCGGGGTAAGACAGAAGAAGAGATGGGAGACTATTAATATTTATGGCTTCTTATCAATAGGTGATGGAGCGGCCGATAATTACCGGTCATAGACATCGCAGAGGTGAGAGAATAAATGGGAGTCCACCAGGTTTATTATATGTATGACCTCTCAACGTCCTGAAGAGTCTGTGCCGATTCTCTAATATATCTACTCTAATATAGATCATATTTTCTCTTTATGAGACACTTTTTAGCAAGAAAATGCCCTTACTGCTTCCCTAAAGGGCGAAATTCAGAAAGTTACATAGATTTGCAATTTACTTCCTGCCATGGACTGAGGTGGCAGCAGAGAGCACTGTGTCAGACTGGAGAGAATACACCTGCAGGACATACAGCAGCTGATAAATATGGGAAGACTGGAGATCTTAAAATCGAAGTAAATTACAAATCTAAATAGTTTTCTGACACCAATAATTTTCTGGACAGAAAGGAATCTGAATGTGATGTGAATCACCTCCAGATTCCAACATATAAAGCCCCATAGGAAGCTCAGCAAGAATGGGAGATGAAGGACCTGCAGGTGTGTGTGTCTGGTGATGTAGCAGAGGAATGTATGATATAGCAGAGCTGAGTGTGTATGATGCAGCAGAGCTGGGTGTATACTGTGTATGTGTGGGTATACGGTACTGTCAAGGAGAGAGTGTTTAAGTGGCCCTGTCATTTCCATATACTTCCACCCCTTCACTGCTTTATACCACTATGGAAATTACTATTACTAGGATATCCTTAAAGGGGTATTCCCCCCCCCAAGAGCTAAAAAAGGAAAAGCTCCCAAACCTAGCTGATCTTACTAACCAAGTCCCCCTGAGGTACAAGTTTTTCTAAAAGATGGTCTATATCCATGATAGAAAAGTACATTTCCCATCATGCAATGCTTCTGCCTAATTGGTCCATGAAGTAGAAGAGCTTACACCCACATGATACAGCAAAGTTGAGGTAGTAGAAGTGACATAGTGATGTAGCAGAGATAAGTCAATGATGTAGCAGAGGTGAGCCAGTGAAGTAGCAGAAGTAAGTGAAGTAGCAAAAGTAAGTTAGTGAAGTAGCAGAGGTGAGTCAGTGAAGTAGCAGAGTTCAGTCAGTGAAGTAGCAGAAGTGAAGTAGCAAAAGTCAGTGAAGTAGCAGAAGTATGTGAAGTATCAGAAGTAAGTCATGAAAAGTAGCAGAGGTGAGTCAGTAAAGTAGCAGAGTCAGTGAAGTAGAAGAGGTGAGTCAGTGAAGTAGCAGAGGTGAGTCAGTAAAGTAGCAGAGGTGAGTCAGTAAAGTAGCAGAGGTGAGTCAGTAAAGTAGCAGAGGTTAGTCAGTAAAGTAGCAGAGTTGAGTCAGTGAAGTAGCAGAGGTGAGTCAGTAAAGTAGCAGAGTCAGTGAAGTAGCAGAGTTGAGTCAGTGAAGTAGCAGAGGGGACTCAGTAAAGTAGCAGAGGTGAGTCAGTAAAGTAGCAGAGGTGAGTCAGTAAAGTAGCAGCGGTGAGTCAGTAAAGTAGCAGAGGTGAGTCAGTAAAGTAGCAGAGTCAGTGAAGTAGCAGAGGTCAGTCAGTGAAGTAGCAGAGTTGAGTCAGTGAAGTAGCAGAGGTGAAGTGCTGATGTCAGGGGGGACAGTGTAGTGCGTGGAACACTTGCAATGCAAAAGTCTTTTAACGTCACACTACGAGGCAAAACACTTTTGCATTGCAAGAGTTGCACGCACTACCGGCCGCAGTGCGTCCCTTGTGGAGAGGATACAGTCTGCAACTCTCTTCAGCGATCACTACACCAACATTTGGAGCAAGGATTACTAGCTTCTTTTCAAATGACCCCAGAGGGGATACAGGTAGTGGATTACCTGACAAACCTCAACCTGGATAGAACATCTACCTGGAGGTCAGTACCAGATATACGGCCATAGTGTATGGCTTTTTTCACTTGTGTATTTCAGTTTCTATATATCATATGCACGGAATAGGTACAATTACTTTGTTTTTTGTTAGTGACAGAAATGCTGAACAGATTGGTGTATTACTTATATCATTCTGATCACCCGTTCTTCTTATATGCAGGAAAATAGGATTCTTACCACACTCCTCCCCCACCTCCAGCTGCTGATTGACAGCTGACTGCCTATACACAGCATGGATAGATAACTGCCAATCAACAGTCGGTGGGTGGAGTGTGCAGGTGCTCATGAATATCCAGGACTACTGGGCTCACGCACATAATGGTGAGGACTACTTATTGTCCATGTTATTCAGGAGGAGATCTCTGGATCAGCTGCACAGAACAATATAAGTGATACATCATTCTGATCAGCTTCTCTGCCACTAGTTTATGCTACTCTGAGATAGTACACCATAATCCTACTGACAGAGTCTCTTTAGGGTTTAGTATGGACGGTCAGAGAACTTTCTGTGTACTACACGTGGTACACGCTTGGTCGATGGTTGCAACGCCTATCCCCGTTGTTGCTTGTCACACCGCAGCAGTGTCTGCAGCCGCAGGTTTTCTGCAGGATGTGATAACTAACATGTCTTTAACCCTCTCAGTCTCGGTGAGACAGTAACACCTGCTGAGACTTCCCGCTGGGCGAGGGAGGGAGCCGCTTCATTCACAGTCAGGACACCGATCCCGCACATATTGTAGCGATCGCCCTGATTTTATCCCATTACCGCCCCTTTAAATACATTTTGGCGAGCGGCTTAAAACGCTTAGAGATTTAGTTGGATCCGAGAGAAAACTTTGTTTCCTGACATCTTTCTGGCGTTGTGGGATTCATATAGCAGAAGATCTCCTCCAGCCAAGGTAATTGTCTCCGTCCCACCTCCTTCCATCCATCTGCTTCCTTCTCCACTTTAATTATTATGTGAACGTCCCCGGATTTCTTACAGCTGAAAGCGGGGGGATTCTTCTAGAAATACCATATGGTTTCCGAAGAAATTGCAGAGAGATTAATTATGTGTTGCGATTGTTGCGTCCCACCACAACTCCAGCTGGATGAGGGGAGAAGGACGCCATTGTCTACACAAGTCGCTGAGGTTGTAATTATTAGCTGAAGTGTAAACCTGGGTGATACGGAACTGAAAAGCCTGGGATGGGCTGCCGCCATGCTGGGCTCTATCCTCGCACCAGGCAGTGGCTGCACATTCCTACCTCCCCGGAAAGAGAAAAACCTCTAATTTTATGTTTCAGAACCAATTCTTGATCCTCGATTTCTCAGATTACGAAAAGTTTCATAGTCATGCATCTACAATGACGGTGATTATTCGGGTAGCTGTATACCGCCACAGGCCAGCTGTATTCTCTCATGTACGTGCATAGGCAATATCTGCAATCTGTTAGGGCCACATGATAATCAGTGACGAGGGGGAAGACACACCCTAGTATAGTATATAGAGGCCATAGATGCAGAGACCCCTTCCCCCAGACAGGACCTCCTCCCTGAGTGGGTAGTCACAAAAGCTGTAACCATTTAAAGGAATTTTTTCACCTTTCAAATCAACTGGTATTGGAAAGTTATATAGATTTGTAATGGTTTTCAGGTCAGGTCTCTTCCTCCATAACGGCGACACGTTGGATGTAGGTCTCCCTAGTCCATCAGCGGATAGGACTATAGATCAGCATACAGGACTATAGATCAGTGTACAGGACTATAGATCAGCGGATAGGACTATAGATCAGTGTACAGGACTATAGATCAGCGGATAGGACTATAGATCAGCAGATAGGACTATAGATCAGCGGATAGGACTAGATCAGCATACAGGACTATAGATCAGCAGATAGGACTATAGATCAGCATACAGGACTATAGATCAGTGTACAGGACTATAGATCAGTATACAGGACTATAGATCAGTGTACAGGACTATAGATCAGTATACAGGACTATAGATCAGCGGATAGGACTAGATCAGTGTACAGGACTATAGATCAGTGTACAGGACTATAGATCAGTGTACAGGACTATAGATCAGCATACAGGACTATAGATCAGCGGATAGGACTAGATCAGTGTACAGGACTATAGATCAGCATACAGGACTATAGATCAGTGTACAGGACTATAGATCAGCAGATAGGACTATAGATCAGTGTACAGGACTATAGATCAGTGTACAGGACTATAGATCAGTGTACAGGACTATAGATCAGCAGACAGGACTATAGATCAGTGTACAGGACTATAGATCAGCAGACAGGACTATAGATCAGTGTACAGGACTATAGATCAGTGTACAGGACTATAGATCAGCAGATAGGACTATAGATCAGTGTACAGGACTATAGATCAGCATACAGGACTATAGATCAGCATACAGGACTATAGATCAGCAGACAGGACTATAGATCAGTGTACAGGACTATAGATCAGTGTACAGGACTATAGATCAGCGTACAGGACTATAGATCAGTGTACAGGACTATAGATCAGCAGACAGGACTATAGATCAGTGTACAGGACTATAGATCAGTGTACAGGACTATAGATCAGTGTACAGGACTATAGATCAGCAGACAGGACTATAGATCAGTGTACAGGACTATAGATCAGTGTACAGGACTATAGATCAGCAGACAGGACTATAGATCAGTGTACAGGACTATAGATCAGCGGATAGGACTATAGATCAGCAGATAGGACTATAGATCAGCAGATAGGACTAGATCAGCATACAGGACTATAGATCAGCAGATAGGACTATAGATCAGTGTACAGGACTATAGATCAGCGGATAGGACTATAGATCAGCATACAGGACTATAGATCAGTGTACAGGACTATAGATCAGCGGATAGGACTATAGATCAGCAGATAGGACTATAGATCAGTGTACAGGACTATAGATCAGTGTACAGGACTATAGATCAGTGTACAGGACTATAGATCAGCAGATAGGACTATAGATCAGTGTACAGGACTATAGATCAGCAGATAGGACTATAGATCAGCATACAGGACTATAGATCAGTGTACAGGACTATAGATCAGCGGATAGGACTATAGATCAGCAGATAGGACTATAGATCAGTGTACAGGACTATAGATCAGTGTACAGGACTATAGATCAGTGTACAGGACTATAGATCAGCAGATAGGACTATAGATCAGTGTACAGGACTATAGATCAGCAGATAGGACTATAGATCAGCATACAGGACTATAGATCAGTGTACAGGACTATAGATCAGTGTACAGGACTATAGATCAGCATACAGGACTATAGATCAGCGGATAGGACTAGATCAGTGTACAGGACTATAGATCAGTGTACAGGGCTATAGATCAGTGTACAGGACTATAGATCAGTGTACAGGACTATAGATCAGCAGATAGGACTATAGATGAGTATACAGGACTATAGATCCGCGGATGGGAATTCTTTGGGCCGCCGTATTATAGTTATGTAAATCAGAATAACGAGTATTTAGCCGATTATATTATATTTCTCTCCTGTTAATTATAAGCGGCTGATCCTGGATCCGGAGCGCCCGTGTTTTCTCACCTCTCAGGAAACAATCAATTAGCGCTCCGACACTTCTATAATTACATAAATATAGGACCGTGCGGCTGAGACACGTGACCTGGAGACGCCTCATTAACCGCGGATACAAGCCGCCGCCGCCGCTGTTACAGCCAATAATCTCAGGTTTACAGTAATTATAATGAGGAGTCACTTACCACATATTCAAAGACCAGGGTGAGGGTCTCCTTGGTGTGGATGATATCATGGAGCAGCACAATGTTGGCGTGCTTCAGACCCTTCAACAGCGAAGCTGCCGGGAGAAAAGAGAATCATTAACACTGGTGATCCAAGGGATCCCATCAATTTTATTACTTAAAGTTCCTGTTTACTTAAAGGGATTTATCTGCCACGAGCATCACCAACCAGCGCAGTGCCATCGCTCTACTCTACTACTTAAAGGGATTTATCTGCCACGAGCATCACCAACCAGCGCAGTGCCATCGCTCTACTCTTACTACTTAAAGGGATTTATGTGCCACGAGCATCACCAACCAGCGCAGTGCCATCTCTCTACTCTACTTAAAGGGATTTATCTGCCACGAGCATCACCAACCAGCGCAGTGCCATCTCTCTACTCTACTTAAAGGGATTTATCTGCCACGAGCATCACCAACCAGCGCAGTGCCATCGCTATACTCTACTACTTAAAGGGATTTATGTGCCACGAGCATCACCAACCAGCGCAGTGCCATCGCTATACTCTACTACTTAAAGGGATTTATGTGCCACGAGCATCACCAACCAGCGCAGTGCCATCTCTCTACTCTACTTAAAGGGATTTATCTGCCACGAGCATCACCAACCAGCGCAGTGCCATCTCTCTACTCTACTTAAAGGGATTTATCTGCCACGAGCATCACCAACCAGCGCAGTGCCATCGCTCTACTCTACTACTTAAAGGGATTTATGTGCCACGAGCATCACCAACCAGCGCAGTGCCATGTTTCTACTCTACTTAAAGGGATTTATCTGCCACGAGCATCACCAACCAGCGCAGTGCCATTGCTCCACCCTACTACTTAAAGGGATTTATCTGCTACGAGCCTCACCAACCAGCGCAGTGCCATCTCTCTACTCTGATACTTAAAGGGATTTATCTGCCATGAGCCTCACCAACCAGCGCAGTGCCATCTCTCTATTCTGATACTTAAAGGGATTTATCTGCCACGAGCCTCACCAACCAGCGCAGTGCCATCGCTCTACTCTACTACTTAAAGGGATTTATCTGCAGAACCTCATCAACCAGCGCAGTGCCATCGCTCTACTCTACTACTTAAAGGGATTTATCTGCAGAACCTCACCAACCAGCGCAGTGCCATCTCTCTATTCTGATACTTAAAGGGATTTATCTGCCACGAGCCTCACCAACCAGCGCAGTGCCATTGCTCCACCCTACTACTTAAAGGGATTTATCTGCTACGAGCCTCACCAACCAGCACAGTGCCATCTCTCTACTCTGATACTTAAAGGGATTTATCTGCCACGAGCCTCACCAACCAGCGCAGTGCCATCTCTCTATTCTGATACTTAAAGGGATTTATCTGCCACGAGCCTCACCAACCAGCGCAGTGCCATCGCTCTACTCTACTACTTAAAGGGATTGTCCAGTTTAAAAAACTCAAAGATCAGATGAACACATTCTTAGTTAATAAAGGGCTTTCCTGTTTATGACCCTCTTCTCTTGATCTTAAAGGGTTTCTCCAGGAGACACAGAGACAATCACAGTCATCACATGGTGTGGCCATTACTTAGAATTACTTTTATTGCTCATACTTCTCCTTTTTCTGGCTGTATGGCCGTGAATGTGATCCTATCCCATGATGAAGTTAGAGCTTCTATGGGAGAAACAGTCCTGGTCATAGTCACCAATGCCTCGTCCCATAAGAAACAGACCCTAAAGTCAGTGACTACTATAGGTGCCCGTACACCCTGAGTAACTGAACGTCTGATTGGTCAACAATAGTGCCCGGGTCCACAGGCTCGCCATTCAGATCCCGGCGTCTGCAGAAATTAGATGCCGCCCTAAGGCTGCCAGGAAAACATGGATAGGCTGCAGCCATGTTTCCCAGAACTCCCTAGGGATCTAACTGGAGCACGCTGAAGTCCCAAGCGCTTTCCTCTCCAAGAACAAAAGAATTGGGCCGTTGGAATGCAATTTTCTTCTCCACCATCACTAGTCCGGGGAGAGTCAAGAGGCCCCTGTATACTTTGGATGGTTGGGACTTTGGGTCAGCCCTACATTGGGTGGTCTTCTGCTGGATCTTTGGGGCCTGATACTGTGTCAGATCCTGGACCCACCTGAAATCTGTCCGGTCCTGCAGTAGGCCGGTCCGTCCCCTAAGTGACGGATATGTAGCATACTAGATAAACATTATGTTTATTGCAGGTCAGCCCCCTGCCCCCTAAGAACTGATGACCCCCAGCAGATGTCGGCCCTCATGGACCCTGTTCTGTCTTCTGCTCGGATAAAAAATGGTTAAAGGGGCTGTTCACGGAAAAAAAAAAAAATTCTTTCATATTAACTGGTGCCAGAAAGTGCCAGAGATTTGTAATTTACTTCTATAAAACAAACAAACAAACAAACAACAACAACTACCAATACTTATCAGCTGCTGTATGTTCTGCAGGAAGTGGTGTATTCTTTCTCGTCTAGAGAGCAGGAGAGGTTTTATATGGTGATTTGCTGCTGCTCTGGTCAGTTCCTGACATGGACAGAGGTGGCAGCAGAGAGCACTGTGTCAGACTGGAGAGAATACACCACTTTCTGCAGGACATACAGCAGCTGATAAGTACTGGAAGAGTGCAGATTTATTATTTTTTTTTTATAGAAGTATATGACAAATCTATATAACTATCAGTTGATTTGACAGAACAATCCCTTTAAATCCTGACATCTTCTCAATGATGTGCATGACACATTTGGCCTTATATATGTGGTCGTATTCTTCACTTTGTCGCTAACTCTGGGGAGGGGGGGTTGGGGGACCCCTTTACCTATTCATATGTATTATGACTTGATACATCCCTCCATGCTAACAAGCGTCCTTGCCCTGAGTCCATCGTCTCTGCCGTCATCCATCATGGCCCCCCCAATGTTACAGATATATACTGATATAATGATGCGGACACACAATGCCAGGCAGCTGTAATTAGGAGGAATGAAAAGGTCGCTTTAATGGCCGCTGACCTCATTTTGAATGATGGAACTTTATTAAACTCGGGTTACGGCGACTCTGAATGCTTTTAGTCATTTTTCCCACTAATGTATATTTAATGTTCTGTCAATAGGAGCCGTGATTTATTATATTCTACAACTTCTATCTCTTATCTGTACTCAAAGTTTTTGCAGTCTCATTTATCATTTTTTTTTGTCTGATATGTGACAAGGTAGAGGGCAGATGTATAATTACTGTATGGCCATTGCACTAAGCTCAAGCTTTAAAGGGGAACTCTGGAGGGAAAAAAAAGAAAATCAGCTGGTGTCAGAAAGTTATATAGATTTGTAATTTACTTCTATTTAGAAATTTCCAGTCTTCCAGTACTTTTCAGCTGCTGTATGTCCTGCAGGAAGTGGTGTGTACTCTCCAGTCTGACAGTGCTCTCTGCTGCCCCCTCTGTCTATGTCAGGAACTGTCCAGAGCAGGAGAGGTTTTCTATGGGGATTTGCTGCTGCTCTGGACATTTCCTGACATGGACAGAGGTGGCAGCAGAGAGCACTGTGTCAGACTGGAGAGAATACACCACTTCCTGCAGGACATACAGCAGCTGATAAGTACGGGAAGACTGGAGATTTTATAATAGAACTAAATTACAAATCTATATAACTTTCTGACACCAGCTGCTTTGAAAGAAAACCTTTTTTGATGAAAATCTGAAACCACTGACGCTGTGTGTATCTGGCATGTATTCATCCCTCCATTTTGAGGAGCATCAAAAACTATCTTACTTTCCTTACAGTTTCCCCCCTTATTGATGCTCGACTGCATTCAGGCCCGGACTGGTCCACCAGGGAGCCGGTGAATTCCTTGGTTGGCCCCTGAGCTATAACAGGCTTCATCTTGGACTATGTATCCACGCACAGACCAGGCCCATCTGTTCCATCCCTGGGTCCTGCCTCCTGATTTCTAGCCCTGGTGAAACCTACTAACCCCACCCCTGCCCTTCCTGTGACCCTAGGGACACCTACTAGCCACACCCCTGCCCTTCCTGTGACCCTAAGGCAATCTACTAGCCACACCCCTGCCCTTCTTGTGACCCTAGGGCAATCTACTAGCCACACCCCTGCCCTTCTTGTGACCCTAGGGCAATCTACTAACCCCACCCCTGCCCTTCCTGTGACCCTAGGGACACCTACTAGCCACACCCCTGCCCTTCCTGTGACCCTAAGGCAATCTACTAGCCACACCCCTGCCCTTCTTGTGACCCTAGGGCAATCTACTAGCCACACCCCTGCCCTTCTTGTGACCCTAGGGCAATCTACTAACCACACCCCTGCCCTTCTTGTGACCCTAGGGACACCTACTAACCACACCCCTGCCCTTCTTGTGACCCTAAGGCAATCTACTAACCACACCCCTGCCCTTCTTGTTACCCCAGGGCAATCTACTAACCACACCCCTGCCCTTCTTGTGACCCCAGCGCAGCCTACTAGCCACACCCCTGCCCTTCTTGTGACCCTAGGGACACCTACTAACCACACCCCTGCCCTTCTTGTGACCCTAAGGCAATCTACTAACCACACCCCTGCCCTTCTTGTTACCCCAGGGCAATCTACTAACCACACCCCTGCCCTTCTTGTTACCCCAGGGCAATTTACTACCTCACCCCTGCCCTTCTTGTGACCCCAGCGCAACCTACTAGCCACACCCCTGCCCTTCTTGTGACCCTAAGGCAATCTACTACCTCACCCCTGCCCTTCTTGTGACCCTAAGGCAATCTACTACCTCACCCCTGCCCTTCTTGTGACCCTAAGGCAATCTACTAACCACACCCCTGCCCTTCCTGTGACCCCAGGGCAATTTACTACCTCACCCCTGCCCTTCTTGTGACCCCAGCGCAACCTACTAGCCACACCCCTGCCCTTCTTGTGACCCTAAGGCAATCTACTAACCACACCCCTGCCCTTCTTGTGACCCCAGGGACACCTACTAACCACACCCCTGCCCTTCCTGTGACCCTAAGGCAACCTACTAGTCACACCCCTGCCCTTCTTGTGACCCTAAGGCAATCTACTACCTCACCCCTGCCCTTCTTGTGACCCCAGGCACTGCCATTTTATTTCTGGTCCTTCCTTATTAAGCCCATTTAGGAGGAGGACCCCTTTATGTACATTCAGTTATAGCTGCAGCTATATAAAACCGTTAACGTTAATTCCCCTCACCGCTATAGTGCGTTCACCTCAATTGACCTTCCCATTCTGCAGAGCTCAGGTCTTCTGCACGTGGCGTGCACTCGGTATAACTGGGCTGTAATAGGCGCCGGACGCCTCAGAGCCGAGCGAGGATAATAGCGTATAAATAATACGGCCACCTACAGTACAAGAGCCTGAAATTAGAGTCACGGCTGGTTCATGTATTATACCGCTATATTACCTGCCTGACATTTCAGCTGCTCAGACCACCATGAAGCCTCATTCTCTTTCTACGCGGGTGATTAACCTCTATGGCGTTAATGCGGCCGCAGATACCGAGATAATGGGAGTTATGTTAAGGTTTAAACTGCACAAGAAAAATAACGAGTAAAAAACAAAGTCAGCTCTGAGTTTATAAAAGGTTAGTAATCTCAGAGAGTTTCCTATACTGTGACGGGGGACGTATAGCCAAATTAAAGGGGCACTCCAGCAAAAATCTGTTTCTTTCAAATCAACTGTTTTCAAAAAGTTATATAGATTTCTATTTAAAAAACTCCAGTCTTCAAGTACTTATCAGCTGCTGTATGTCCTGCAGAAAGTGGTGTATTCTCTCCAGTCTGACACCGTGCTCTCTGCTGCCACCTCTGTCCATGTCAGGAACTGTCCTGAGCAGGAGAGGTTTTCTATAGGGATTTGCTGCTGCTCTGGACAGTTCCTGACATGGACAGAGGTGGCAGCAGAGAGCACTGTGTCACACTGAAGAGAATACACCACTTGCTGCAGGACATACAGCAGCTGATAAGTACTGGAAGACTGGAGATTTTTATATCGCCAGAGTACCCCTTTAATATAGTCTTCTACAATGGCCTCACTTGGTGTAGGATACCCAATCCTTTTTAGGAACAGGAACATAAACATTAGACGTCACTCTAAAGCCAAAAGGAAAATAAATGGTGGCTATGGGGAACATTTATCGTCTGCTCAATTTCTAAGCGTTTTTTTCCCATACTGCATCAAAATTCCCAGACCTTGTGCAAAATGTTTCATTTGGTGCCCAGGCCTTGATGAATCCTGCACATTTTTTGAGCGCTGGTGCAACAGTTTTTTTTTGTGCGCAACATTTTAGCGGCACTCACCCGACTTCTCTTCTAACTTTATTGGAGTACAAAAAACATAGTTTGTGCCGATTGGTGAGAGGACAAACACAAGTGCAAGGGCTTGGCACCAAGCTGTAGACGAAGTGCGCGCGGGCATGAAACAGTCTGTCGCTGAGTTGCACTTGTGTTTGTCCTCTCTCACCTGTCGGCACGAACAATATGTTTTTTGCACTCCAATAAAGCTAGAAGAGAAGACAGGGTGAGTGCCGCTGGTCTATTCTCTCTTTTATTAAAAAAAAAAAAAAAATTGCACATGATAAATTTGGCTAATAAAGTAGCTAACATGAAGCCCCGCCCCCACCGTGCTCCTCCCCCTGAGCGGAAAAAAGAAAAAGGAGCAGCCAGCGCAAACTGCTCAAAAATAGCGCAAATGCCTTAATAAATGTGGCTTTAAAAATTGTGCAAAAACACTGAATTAGCCATAAAAGTGTCGCAAAGAGAATAATAAATGTGCCCTTATTTGTGTCTTCTTCACGGGGTCCGCTTTTCGTGACTGTCTCAGTGTCTTCCTACTATAGACTGGAAGGACGTAAAAGGACGAAAACCGTCATGCAGAAAGGTAAGACGCTGCTTATCCGTCTCTGCAGACACTTTCCGGACTCAAAAGGCAAAGAAAAAAAGAAAAAGTTTAGGTGCTTTTTTTTTTTTTACTTTTCTTCTTTGTTGCTTTTTGTGCATTTTTATCTCGGTTACACTTAGCGGCCGAACTCCTCGGCTTCCTAGAAATGACAGCTCCTTCCTGCACATAATGAGTCAGGGAGTCGGCCATTGTTCCCGTCCTCCTCCATGTGCACGAAACGTATCGTGGAGCAACAATGCACCTCACACACCAGCACATTGTCTGCCGCCTTCACTGACCTCATCGGAGGCCGGACTGGGGGGGGGGGGAGGGGATTTTCTTTTCCCACGATTTCTAATCCGGCTGTATCATTAAAGGGCCACAACTTAAAAAAAAACATATATATAACTGTGTCTCCTGTATCTGACACAATGGAGATGATACCAAGTTACTGACCCCAGCCTTCCATAGTGCGGGGAGGAGATTTGAAACTGTAATAGGTTTTATCAAGCAAAAGAGTTTCCTTCTGTACTCAAAAAGCAGTTTTCCTACCCCCCCCCCCCCCCCCTCACTTTAGAGGAAGCAGATTTTCAGTGTCCATAATGGTCTATGGACGTGGGAGGGGTTGAGGGGGATAAGTGAGCACGGAGAGGAGAAAAGGCAGCCCTGCACAGCACAACATCCTGTAATCTTCTCTCAACAAGCTCCAAGATAAGCACTGACCTTTCTTACCTGTGAACCCAGCGTTTTATGTGCCTAATCTCCAAACTGTACACCTGCATCTCTCCTCTCCCAGCTCACTCATCCCCCTCGGCCCCTCCTCCCTCCATAGGTTATAATGGACTCTGCAGAACCCGTCTTCACGTTGCTCCTCAGTAAGGATAGAATGAAGACTATGCCTGATCCTGCACAGATAAAAAGTGTGGAGGGAGGGAGGGGGCAGGAAACAACTTTTTGAGTACAGAAAGAGACTTTTTTGCCTAATAAAACCTGTTACAGAGTTTCTTAAAATCACTTGTACTATTGAGGTCTGCAAAAATATTTTAAATGACATTTACACTTTAATTCTGAAGTAGGCGTGTCACCCGGGGAGGCGAAATCTATTGGCCCTATGTTCTGTCTGCAGTTTTAGGTGAATGGGGCCCTAGAACATCCAACTGTTATATCGAGCGCCCATTGTTTCCATGTGTAATGCATCATCTCTCCTGTAGGGGCACTGCAGTAAAAAGACCTTCCTAATAACAAGGGACTGTCCATAGCTGATCAGCCCTCAGTATTAGAGAGTATTACTGTCTATTACTATAGATGAGCGGGACTTCAGCATGCTCCTCTCTGATCATTACTGACATTATATAAACAATTATAACATAACAATGGTTTCTGGACAATGGCGTCTCTCCATCTCTCCAGCTTCCAACAATGGATATACTGATCCTAATTTATGTCTGGAATTAGATGCCGAGATATAAATATATGCAGCGCTGATCATCACTGTCACAATCAGCGAGAAGTTTCACATCCCCCCCGGCGGCGGGCGCTTTCCACCTCTGCTGAGGAACATACACGTAACATATGTTTCTCCCGGCGCAAAAAGACGTTTACAGCATATTGAGGTGTAATACCCTGTGTGAAGGGCAGGGGGCGCCTACAGAAAAAGAGCAAAATTAGGACAGTTTTTGCTCATTTGTCTCAAGTTGCATTTTTTTCGCAACAAACTCTGCACAACACAACCACAACATATAAAAACAAACTTAAAAAAAAAAAAAAACAACAACAACAACAATCCTTCATGTAATAGGATTGTTTTTTGAAGGGGTTTTCTGGAACTTTTTCATTAGGATAGCCCATCGATATTTGACCCCAACCACTCTGCTGATTGGCACATATATAGAGAGAACAAAGCAAAGAGCAGACAGCGCCGTGCATTGTATAGTGGCTGTGCTGGGGTACTGCAGCTCATTTAACATTGAAGTGAATCTGATCTGTGTTGGGTATTGCAGCTCAGCCCTGAGACCCTTCCATTCCTGGAGACGGCCGCTGCAGGCTCATTGACGTAAGCGGCAGGATAAACACTTTACATTCCCTGTGTGCGGTTATCGCATTCTGCATTCCCTTCTGGAGCATTGTGATGTCTCTGCATTCAGCAGTTCTGTTTGTGGTCTGGTAATGTTATATAGGCAATACACAGAGTAAATATCTGGCCGGCTCTTGTGTTAATGGAGTCGGCTGTTAGTGTAGAACACAATGCGGGGACAGACGGGATAATGCACTGGATTCTGCTGATGCATTAATCATGAACCGACTCACAATTCACAATGTTCTTTTTACAAACACAGAAAATCCAACCGTGCATCCGAGCGGACGTTAAAGTAAGCTGTCTCATGGAGACAACACACTCTTTCGGGCTCGGATAAGTGGCAGTATGATTTTAATAGTGAGAGGTGAAAGAAAAGAAAGATACCCTGGCACGTGTGCATAAAAACTAAGGCTTTTTCTGTCCTCCAGAGGATTTACACTGTCCATGAAAGTTAAGTCAAGGCTTCCTTCTCCTCTCAGCAAAAGTTCAGTGCCTAGTGTAACCCCTTATATGCTGTGCCGCTGCTTCACTGTCCATGAAAGGTAAATTACTGCTTCCTTCTCATCTCAGCAAAAGTAAATTGCTTAGTGTAACCCCTTCTATGCTAGGCCACTGCTTTACTGATCATGAAAGGTAAATCAAGGCTTCCTTCTCATGCCCCTGCTTCACTGTTCATGAAAGGTAAATTACTGCTTACTTCTCATCTCAGCAAAAGTTCATTGCTTAGTATAACCCCTTCTATGCTAGACCACTGCTTTACTACCCATGAAAGTCAAGTCAAGGCTTCCTTCTGCTCTCAGCAACAGTTCAGCACTTAGTGTAGCCCATTCTATGCTGTGCTGCTGCTGCTTTACTGTCCAGGAAAGGTAAATCACTGCTTCCTTCTCATCCCAACAAAAGTTCAGTGCTTAGTGTAACCCCTCCTATGCTGTGCCCCTGCTGCTTTACTGTCCAGGAAAGGTAAATCACTGCTTCCTTCCCATCTCAGCAAAAGTTCATCGCTTAGTGTAACCCCTTTTGTTGTGCTGCTACTTTACTGCCCATGAAAGGTAAATCAAAGCTTTCTTCTTATCTCAGGAAAAGTTCAGTGCTTAGTGTAACCTGTTCGATGCTGTGCTGCTTCACTGTGCATGAAATGTTGATCAAGGCTTCCTTCTCATCTCTGCAGCAGTTCGGTGCTTAGTGTAACTTCTACCTTGCAGAGCTGCTGCTGTCCTACATAGCTAGTCCTGTCTCCTGTATCTAATCTACCCCTCCCTTCGCCCATGAGTCTGCGGCCTTGTCTTCAGCAGTAGCTCAGTGCACAGTGTAACCCCTTCCTCCCTGTGCTGCAGCTGTTTCTTTCATCTTGCACCTCACCTTGCAAAGTTAGTGCATCAGTAACACTTTCTCCCTCCCATTCCTATAGTATCTGTGTAAATTGCCAGCCTGTTCAATGCACTATGATATGGCAAAACAATCTTAATCTTTGATTGGCTGGATAAATGAGGGAGGAAGGACCTATGTGTGCACTGCTGGCAAACAGCCCCTGTCCCACCCTATGAAATAGAGAGAATAAGAACAGTTGTGCATCTTGGAGGAGACTCTCTAAGAACAGTCAGAGCACTAACATCACCTTGTCTACCGACCACTCTTGATGGTTAATCAAGGGATGGGAAAACCTAGGCCCTCCAGTTGTTGTAAAAATTCCCATTATGCATGACGATTGTAGATTTTGCAACATGCACAGTGTGAATTGCCATTTTTGCAACATGCACAATAAGAATTGTAGTTTTTGCAACATGCATGATGGGAATTGTAGTTTCTCCAACATACACAATTGGAATTGCAGTTTTTGCAAGATGCATGATGGGAATTGTAATTTCTGCAACATGCACAATAAAGAATTGTAGTTTTTGCAACATACACAATGAAAATTGTAGTTTTTGCAAAATGCATGATGGGAATTGTAGTTTTTGCAATATTCACAATAAAGAATTGTAGTTTTTGCAACATACACAATGAGAATTGTAGTTATTGCAAAATGCATGATGGGAATTGTAGTTTTTGCAACATGTACAATGAGAATTATAGTTTTTGCAACATACATAATGGGAATTGTGGTTTTTGCAATATGCATGATGGGAATTGTAGTTTTTGCAACATGCAAAATTGGAACTGCAGTTTTTGCAACATGAACGATGAGAATTGTAGTTTTTGCAACATACATAATGGGAATTCTGTTTTTTGCAACATACTGTACGTGATGGGAACTATAGTTTTTGCAATGTGATTGGGGCCGCCCTATATATTCAACCCTGTATCCATGTGAATTCCTGTCCCATTATCCCATTTAATGTAAAAGATGAAAGAATTTTTTTCTTCTCCTTTCAACAAAACCACATAGTAAACAGCCCTGGGCACGATCCATCACACAATGCCGTCCCAAACATCTCTTCATTTTCTGCTTTATCACGGATTCCTCCAACCTCCGATGAATAATACCGCGCTGGTCGTCTAGCCGCTGTCTTTGGTCCATAAATACATGAGATTTTTTTTCCGCTTCCATGAGGCACCCCAGGGAGAGCAGGTTATATCATAAAGACCTGAATAAGGAAATCTCAGAAAAGAACAGGGATCTGACATCCTTTATGCCTCCGCTACAGAGACCTATAGCGGCTTTCATCTCCGGTTTTGTACCGTACAACCTGTAATTGCCGTCTAACAAAGATCGCTATACGTCGACTCTGCAGGTTACCGGATTGTAAGCAGAAAGTTTCCTAGCGGGAGATTTATGTTTTGGGTTTTTTTTAAATAAAACAATGCGACGCGGAACAAAAGACGGCGCACAATAGCGATGTGATTACACGACGCTCGGAGGTTTGCATCCACACAGATACACAGAGACAAAACATAACAAGGAGGGATCCTACCGCTCAGCTGTCGGGGAACAAGGTTATCTGGGGTAGACATCAAAGGGTCGGATTTCATATGAGCGGCAGAGAACATAAAGGGCCGGCATCACCGCACCGCGTGCTCTTACCGCACAGACATTTACCGTGTATTACACTATAGGCTACAAAGTGTGAGAAATCTCATTAAAAGGGATACACCATCAGAGAAAAAAAACATACTGGAGTCAGGCTTTTAACCCTTAAAGGGGTAGTTCACAACAATTTTTTCTTTCAAATCAACTGGTCCCACTAATTTAATTCTATTATAAAAAAAAAATTCTCCAGTACTTATTAGCTGTTGTATGTTCTGCAGGAAGTGGTGTATTCTCTCCAATCTGACACAGCGCTCTCTGCTGCCACCTCTGTCCATGTCAGGGACTGTCTAGAGCAGCAGCAAATCCCCATAGAAAACTTCTGACATGAACAGAGGTGGCAGCAGAGATAATACACCACTTCCTGTAGGACATACAGCAGCTGATAAGTACTGGATGACTTAGGGTTTGGGGTTAGGTTTCCTAAGGCACTAGCACCGATACGCCTCACTGTGCTGCATGTCCACCTCTTTACCTAATCATCCACTAACAGCTTTATATGGAACAGTGGCCCTAGGACCCAGAGAATCCCAGGCCCCGCCCCCTTGACACTAATTATACTAATGAAAATAAAAACACAGACAGAAAACAGCGGTATGTTGTATGGTAGGGTATGTATGTTGCTTTTACGGATATTGATCCATCGATAGGCAGTCAGGGGGCGAAAGATTCATTTGAAGGGTATGTTCAATCAACATTTCTGAGCTGAAAGTACACCCATATTTAGATAATTACGGTAATCATGAAAACGCAGCCATATTTTCCCCTCATAAAACATTGTGTGCACAAACCCCAAGGACAATGCCAGTTTTTATTTTTTGTTTTTTGTCTGTCCCTTCATTTTGCCATACATAGTTCCATGTGACGGCATGTTTTTTGCGGGACTATGTGTACTTTGTTATAAAAAAAAAATTTTTTTCTTTTTTTGTTCTTTATTACAATGTAAAATTTAAAAGAAAATGCACATTTTGGGGGAAGGGTTCAATTAGGCTGTTAATTTTTCAGGTCAGCACCATACCCACTTTATACTAGTTCTAAAAAAAAATATATATATATTTTTTAAGATGTTTAAAATTGCCCCGTTCTGACTCCACTGGAAACATGACTGTGACTGTTTCCTGTAGCTCACTTTTCAGCCTTTACTGTGTATACTGGGGTAGAGTCAGCAGGGTCATCTCATTATCATTAGCATGTGCAGAGGAGGGGAGTTATAAGGGGGAGTTATAAGGGGGAACTGTCATTTTGATTCCTTTGCAGAACGTCCCCCTATATAGTGTCCAGTGCTGGTGAAAAGAAGCCGCCTCCAATGATCTGATTAATAATGGCAGAAATATAGAATTCCTCCACTCCCCAAGAGGATGCTAGTGTGGTCGCACATGCTCAGTAGCTCAGTCCCGCCTCGGGACTGAGCTACTGAGCATGTGCGACCACACTAGCACTGGACATATCAAGTGGTTGTTCTGAAAGGGAATTAACAGTACAAGTATATAAGAGCATACAGACAGGGAATCTGTAAACTGATCTGAGTACATTAATAGTCACTGAAAAAACACCCTTCTGAAGGATAACGAACAGCGGGTTCGTACACACCTGTAGGTCATGTGATGCAGATTTCCTCACCTGAGCACCGGCCTATTCATAAAGCAGTGACCTCTTCTTCCCTGGCCCAGATGTTGCTTTTATATATCACCCGGGATCGGGGCCGAGAAGAGGACATTACTATTTTATGTACAAGTGGGCGGAGCAGAACAAACTGGTGGGTGGGCCCATGCACTGAGGGGGTCGGGGAACGCCCCAAACCAGCTCATTTATAGCGGCACAACGGATTAAGATGGTGGAATCTGCATCACCTATACAGGCCAAACCCTGGGTATATAACAGCAGTCTCAAATGTACTAACTCAATAGTCATTCCAGCTGCCATAAAGCGTACACACACTGCTGTGCAGGACATCACAGGAAGTGGGTGACTCCAATAGGGGATGTATAACAACAAATACAAATACCAGCTAACACAAGCGCCTCCGTACTGACTGCAGCCAAACACACCGATATGGTGGTCACCAACACCGCAAGGAGTCACAAACTACTACAAGACAGACGATCGGGTCATCCTTTTTACTTTTTATACAGTGAGACAACATTTGGGTGATGTGTGTGTTGCGGTGCCCCTTACCTTCCCTGATGGCAGTGAATGGGGTCCCCTCCTCTTCCTGCAGTCTGATTACTTTCAGCGCCACCAACTTTCCATTTACTCTGAAAGAGATCAGGAGGAAACATTACAGCGTGAGAAATCTTTACGGTAAGAGCAGTGTGAATGGGATTCTGTCACACAGTGTAATAGTTGATTCATACATACAAGTAACCAGTCGCCGTTGTATACAGTTTTGGGCACTCTTTGGGCCGACCACCTAAAACTGCATTGTACGGCAGAATAAAAAAAAGAGGGTGTTTTTTTTTTTTTTTTTTTTTGTTTTTCCTGTTGTAAAACTGGAATAGGTTAAAAGACACAAAGATTATAACATTTTGCCCAATATAGAAGATGTACAGCGGCACTCACCATGCGATAAAACTTGGGTCTTTATTTGTAAATAGATTCAGACATAGACAAAGTGGAAGCATGCCGCTAAAGGCGATGGACCCTTTTGCATCGGGGGAACGCGGCAGGTGAGTAAAGATGACTGTATTTTTTTAAACCACACTAAAACAGCTAAATGCCTGCACCATTTTTGGTGTGGACGAACCTGAGCTTTACATTAAAGGAGAAGTGCGGCTAAAATTTTATTAAAGTATTGTATTGCACCCAAAAGTTATACAAATCACCAATATACAGTTATTATAGAAAATGCACATAAAGTGCTTTTTTCCCTGCACTTACTACTGCATCAAGGCTTCACTTCCTGGATAACATGGTGATGTCACTTCCTGGATAACATGGTGATGTCACTTCCTGGATAACATGGCGATGTCACTTCCTGGATAACATGGCGATGTCACTTCCTGGATAACATGGTGATGTCACTTCCTGGATAACATGGTGATGTCACTTCCTGGATAACATGGTGATGTCACCTCCTGGATAACATGGTGATGTCACTTCCTGGATAATATGGTGATGTCACTTCCTGGATAACATGGTGCTGTCACTTCCTGGATAACATGGTGATGTCACTTCCCGGATAATATGGTGATGTCACACCCCGACACCCAGAGCTGTGCGGGCTGTGACTGCTGGAGAGGATGATGGAAGGGGGACACTGAGGGACACATCACCATGTTATCCAGGAAGTGACATCACCATGTTATCCAGGAAGTGACATCACCATGTTATCAAAGAAGTGACATCACCATGTTATCAAGGAAGTGACATCACCATGTTATCAAAGAAGTGACATCACCATGTTATCAAAGAAGTGACATCACCATGTTATCAAGGAAGTGAAGCCTTGATGCAGTAGTAAGTGCAGGGAAAAAGCACTTTATAAGCATTTCCCATAATAAGTGTATATTGGGGATTGATCGGCCACTCAGCTAGTCAATGTCTGGAGCGGGATCACTGATTGGCTGAGCAGGCTGTCCATCAGCTGGGACAGGCTTTCCCCCCAGAGTCGTCGCATTATCACAACTTGGCGGGAAATGCCTTCTGGCGGGGGTCTAACATTTAGTTACATGGCGCATCGCAGGCACAGGGAGAGGTAAGTATGGATTGGTTATGTTTACCCCTGCTGTCTGTCAAATTTTAGCCAGAGCCTGGACTTTAACAAAGAAGGGAATTCAGCCAACAAAATCTGTCATGGCGTTTATTGAAAAAGTTCAAAAGCAACTGGGACGTCCTTCTGGAGTGTAATATTACAGGTAACAATATAGTTTGGAGAAGGGTTGGTGATCCAGGGATTTATTCTGATTGTCAGATTTAGAAACGGAAGGTTCTAAATTACTTCTATTAAAAAAATCTCATCTTCCAGTACTTATCAGCTACTGTAAATCCTGCATGAAGTGGTGTATTCTTTTAAGTGCTCTCTGCTGCCACCTCTGTCCATGTCAGGAACTGTCCAGAGCAGCAGCAAATCCCCATAGAAAACCTCTCCTGCTCTGGACAGTTCCTGACATGGACAGAGGTGGCAGCAGAGAGCACTGTGTCAGACTGGAAAAAATACACCACTTTCTGCAGGACATACAGCAGCTGATAAGTACTGGAAGACAGGAGATTTTTTTTTATAGAAGTAAATTACAAATCTCTGGCACTTTCTGGCACCAGTTTATTTGAAACCATTTTTTTTTTGTGAATAACCCCTTTTATTTCTTTATTTCTATAGCGTCAAGTGGTTATGCAGAAGTTTACATAGTTTTGTCAGTTTTACGCCTCCATATTATAGTACAATGCCATAGATTCTGATGGGTGTGATGTCTAAGCAACATCTATACCCATCCTCCAAACATGCAATGATAAATTCACATCAAATATTACCATTGATATGTATGTAGGATCTGACCTATAGGGCTCTGTGTAACCATAGAGCAAATGAAAAATCCTTCTCCTACTAAAAAAAGTGAACAAAAACACCAAAAATAAAACAATTTATGAAAGTCATGTTTTGTACGGCAGGTCTCTGTGTTTCCCTGAACTCTTATGAAATATTCAGAACGGAGTCTTAGTGAGTCACTCTCCCATTATGATCCATCTGTCAGCCACAGTCACCTTAAATAACTTCTCCGACAAACAAGGAATAAGTGTTAATAAAAGAGGAAACCATTGGTTACCGCGAAGACTATTGATCTGTATCACCAGGACATACGCTAGCCGCCATTGTCTAATAAATAAGAACATATCAGCGTGACCTTCTTATTGCTTCAGGATTATATTACACCTGGAAAGATACCAGAGCTATACTAAGGGGATAGTGATAGCGAACTGTGGAGAGTCCGACCATAAGGGGCACTATAGAGTCTATGGGTTCCAGATGAGGTTGGACTGTCCTATACATGGCAAGGATTTGGCTTGGTGGTTCATCGCCTTAACAAAGTATAATAACCTGAGCGCTGATGTGTATAAATGGAGCAGTCATTGTCCAACCCTTAGATGGTGGCCCACTCTCTTCCCCCACGTAATCAAAATGAAGATCATTTGTCACCCTCATATTATGGCATATGAATTTATAAATGGAAGAGCCTGCTGTCTATGACTACACGGTCTACCCCACTAGTGGTACACTATAGTGCACTATTACCTTATAGTGATGATACAAAATTCAATGGAAAACAGGTACAGGGTATGGGAGGTATACACAACATGGCTTAAATATGCCAATGAGAAAAGATAAGTATTCAGCACATATACTGAACGATATCCGTAACTCATTCAGCTGTCACTTGTTAAACTTATATATTACAGTACTGATTAGAAACAATATGCGGTACATGTGCAACAATAATAGAGCTGCTCACTTTCCGGATGAAGCTACATGTTGTCAGATGATCACAGTTACTTTACTGTAGTTTGGTATTGCAATTTGGCTTCAAAATATTACACGTCCATTTCGGAGCACCTCCAGCTCTAGTATTGTTGCACAGGTACCGCATATTGTTTATTATCAGTACCGTACTTTGATAAATATGTGGCAACTGACTGATTCACGGATATCGGAAAGTATCTGTGCGGAATACTTATCTTTTTCAATGAATGTCATATTTAAGCCATGTTGTGGATACCTCCTATAGCCTGTGACTGGGATATGTGCTCTGTCTGTCTCATCACCAGCAACAACACTGGGACAGAACCTTATAATCGGCTCTACAGACACCTTAGCTTTATTCTAGGGATCACAGGGGTCTCCAGCAATCATATCTTTATCACCAGCTATGTTTTCATGGGATAAACCTTTTAAAAAGATATGTCCACCTTCAAGCCTGTATTATGCTCCAGAGCTGTATTAACAGTTCTGCTGGTCCATTACATAGACAGAGGTTACAGTAGAGAGCACTGTGTCAGACTGGAGAGAATACACCACTTCCTGCAGGACATACAGCAGCTGATAAGTATGGAAAGATTTGAGATTTTTAAATAGAAGTAAATTACAAATCTATATAACTTTCTGGGACCAGTTGATTTGAAGAAAAAAAAAAGATTTTTGCTGGAGTGCCCCTTTAATGTAATCATTACATTACAGAAAGAGGAGTTTTGCAGCAATCCAACATTTTTATCTGGGTGCGGTTTTATTATTATGCTTGATGCCTCTGTATGTTATATCACACAATAGATGCATACTGGCCCAGGATACTCTCAGGACCTATGCATAGTAAATGGAGCACTATGGACACATTCAGCACATGTGACAGGAGTCCCGGCATATGCAAAACGAAGCCTAAAAACTATTTATGGAAACAAATGTTCCTGCAGATTAAGCTGAGAATAGTCAGACATAATAGGCTGGAACATTTTTGATTAATGTTTATATTGCCCATGAAATATTATACTGGAAGACAATGCACATTGCTTAACAATTCTTTTTTAACACACATCAGGCATTAACCCTTAAAGGATTAAGCTATTTTTTGTCATATTCGGCTAAGTTTGTATTTTTTCATACGGGACTAACTTTAATATAACACATTAAATGGGTGCTCCGGAGAAAAAATGGTTTTCAAATCAACTGTCTGAAGTAATTTACAAATCTGTATAACTTTCTATTATAAAGTCTTCCAGTACTTATCAGCTGCCGTATGTTCTGCAGGAAGTGGTGTATTCTCTCCAGTCTGACACAGTGCTCTCGGATGCCACCTCTGTCCATGTCAGGAACTGTTCAGAGCAGCAGCAAATGCCCATAGAAAACATCTCCTGCTCTGGACAGTTCCTGACATGGACAGAGGTGGCAGCAGGGAGCACTGTGTCAGACTGGAGAGAATACACCACTTCCTGCAGGACATACAGCATGTCTTGCCGGTGGTGAGGCAGACAGGGCACATATCACAGGTACAAGGTATGGGAGGTATCCACAACATGGCTTAAATATGACATTTAATGAACAGCAGATCTGAGGTACAGACTCCTCAGCTGTCCTGTCAGTACTACTACCCTCATTTTACTGCAATTATCCAGGTGATTAGTTACTTATATTTTACCATTATTGGTGAATCTTCCTAATCTGTTCTACCATTAAGTCCTGGGGGTAATAGAGTATAAGGAGCTATTAGAACCTGAGGAAGGCAGCTGCTATAAGTGATGACTGCAGCCTAGAGACCCGCTCGTATTGTTACTACTGTACAGGACGTTATGGAGATGAGGTTATTAAATATGCATGTATTGTATTGTAGGTTTTATTACATTTATTTAATAAAATGATTTTTTTCTCTGTGTTTTAATTAACTTTATAATTAAATTTCCCTGGTCCCCCTGGGAGACTTTAATATGAGATCATTACTTTTCATCTAATTTAGCTGTATGTTCCGACATGTATTTGCATGTTCATATAAAATGCCCGGGCATCTGTTAGGGCCTGACCTCCCCTGACAGGCGCTACGACAGGATGCCCCGGGGGGCCTTTGTATGATCCCAGATTATCTGTATAAAAATGTTGTCAATCCTTTGTCTCCATTCCTTTGTAGGTGCCTTGCTGCATCTCATTAAGGCGAGGGCGGGGGAACCTTCCGCCCTCCAGCTGTTGCCAAACTTTGCCCTTGGCTGCTGAGGCATCATGGGAATTGTAGTTTTACAACAGCTAGAGGGACGGAGATTTCCCAATTCCTGCATTAAACAGTAGGACTGAGAATACTCAGGCAATGCCCCATGGGAAAAATATATGCAAATTAGCTCTCCTCCAAAAAGAAAGACAATTATGGCAAAAAGGAACCCCCCATCTTTAGAACCATGCTCGGTATAGAGCAAGGCTGGCTAGAGATGGGGCTAAGAGGAGGAGTACCCACTACCAGTACTCTGCCTTGTACTGGTAAAGGTCATGAATAGTGTTGAGTGGAATTGCCAAACCTTATTTGAGTCCCTGTGTCTGGAGAAGTTGGATGCAGCCTTAGGGCTACCAGGAAAATATGGATACAATACTATGGCCTATAGCTGTATCCGTGTTTTCCAGGACTCCCTAGGGCGGCATGTAACCTATACAAGAAAGAGCTTTGAAAATTAACAAATACATTCTCATTCGATAATACTTACTTGCTTTTGCCTTTATAAACTGTTGCGTATGAGCCTTCTCCTAATTTTTCCAGTTTTTCATAAGAGTCAGCCTTTCCAAATTTAGGACTTGTTGGCTAAAAGAAAAGGGAAAAAAGTTTACCAAAATGGCTCAAAGAACGTCGAACATATGATCTAGGATATTGGAATGAATGTACAAGTCAGTGACACCATACAAAACCAAAAGGTAGAACCAATGACTAGAGATGAGCGCAACTGGAGCATGCTCAAGTCCAATCGTTAGGCATTGGATCAGAAATGGCTGAAGAAGTTGGATGCAGTTCTAGGGAGTCCATAGATCATATCCACCAGGACCCCCTAGGGTCACATCCAACGTCTTCAGCCACTGGTATGTCGAACGATTAGACTCGAGTTGTGTTCATCTCTACCAATGACCAATCATTTACATGCGGTATGAAGTTAGGTCAGTGATATGATCTGTTTTGATATTCAAGTTGAAGATGGAGGGATCTTCACCACAATTACCATATTGAAACATGGTGTAGTCACACGGTCTTGAAACTTTAGCTCTCACTAGATTGGGGAGTTGTACTTCCCTTCACAGCCCAGGGCCCCAGGTTTTGTTCACTTGGTTTGACCCATAATTTGGTTACTTTACCCTCAATTTAAAACTGGGTTGCTCTGGTTGCAACTTTTTTTCCCTACACATATGTGAATGTTAGAACCAGTAAAGGTCAGAATTGGTCTTTGGTGCAGTCCCATCATGGTACCAAAATGGAGTTCAACTGCGAGCCATGGAAAGTCCACCATGACACTCTAGTGATACGGTGACATTTCTCTGGAAGGCCAATTTTTCTGGAGACCATCATCTTATCAAGACCAGATCTACCCTTACTGAAAAAGCTTCCACCCCATATTATACATAAAGACCAACTTCTATGAGAAGATTGATCGCCTCCCAGAAAACCACTTGTCAATGCAACTTTAGTTGGTAACCTCAGAGAGGTTTCGCTATATATGACTCATGTTCATGGAGCAAGTTTCTGTAAAATTACGTCTCCCAAGAGCTATCCACCAGGTCTAACCCATCACGCTCTTTAGCACTCTGAATTTTTTACTGTCCATTTGGCACACATTGACAATGGGTTCTCCAGTATTCCCAAGATGGTGTCCTACTTACATTAATACATCTGGTTTTTACCAAAGGCGTTGTAATACTGAAACTGCGATCCAACGCAAAAAAGATTTATTCCATGACCTGCCACTAAGCCAAAGCCCTGAATAATATATGATTATACAATACAACTACACCAGACCTAGTTTTTGATGTGTGACCTCTTTTGTATTTCCACTGGGTCTTATCCATATGAGAGAACAGGAAAGAGTAACAAATCTGCAAGGACCATGGCTCCAAGTTTATTGTAGGAAACCTTTTGACTGGACCATATACGAGAGGGTCAGCATGGTTCTGTAGGAACTTTATAGTAGGAAACCTTCTGACGTGACCATATATGAGAGGGTCAACATGGTTCTGTAAGAAGTGTATTCTAGGAAAACTTCTAACTTGACCATACACCAGAGGGTCAGCATGGTTCTGTAGGATGTTTATTATTGGAAACCTTCTGACTTGACCATATACGAGAGGGTCAGCATGGTTCTACAAGATGTTTATTATTGGAAACCTTCTGACTTGACCATATACGAGAGGGTCAGCATGGTTCTACAAGAGGTTTATTATAGGAAACCTTCTGACTTGACCATATACGAGAGGGTCAGCATGGTTCTACAAGAGGTTTATTATAGGAAACCTTCTGACTTGACCATATACGAGAGGGTCAGCATGGTTCTACAAGAGGTTTATTATAGGAAACCTTCTGACTTGACGAGAGGGTCAGCATGGTTCTGTAAGAGGTTTATTGTGGGAAAAGTTATGGCTTGACCATATACAAGAGGGTCAGCATGGTTCTGTAAGTTTAGGCCAAGACTGAAAATGTTTTTTTTTATTCCATGCTGGATATTTTTGGACCTCTGATTTAGTGACTTTTCACAGTGGGGTTCCTCTTACATCTCAGGATTGTCCCGATATCCTTGCAATATGTCATAATGTTCTGAAGAGAATAATAACCCTTCATTGTGTTATAGAAGCCTATGAGATTAGAGAACAAGTTCCCGTTCTTGGGTATGGGCTGATGTCCCAGCAAACGGGGTTAACCAGCAATGACAGACATAGTCCAGGGACATGAGTGGTGATATTTCTGGGAGAAAGCAGTCATCTTTCTAACCTTGGAACCCACCACAAGCCTCCATTTATGACAGAGATCATACAGACACAGTGGCCAAACGGCCCATTATGATGACCACCAAACCTTTACTATCGTAATAAGCCTGTTCGGGACAGAGGTCTCTTACTGATCACAATTTATAAAGATCTCCGACTGGCTAAGACTCTCTGTCGTTACAGTTTCAGGAGTGCCCGATCCTGGATGATCAATACTTCCTGCCTCCATCTCTAGAAACTGCCTGCTCTGCCAACCAGTGGCCACATTGGTGACCCACCTCAGCCACTGATTGGCTAAGTGGGCATAAAACCTGAGGAATGATAATCACTGGTGACCACGCACCATGGGGACCATAGCAGTGGGTTATTATGCAGGTGACTATTACCTATTTATTTTAATCCAACCTAAGCCCTTAAATAGACAGTGTTGCTTCAACAAACTAATTTAGGCAAATATAAGAAACTGTAATATATCTTATCAGACGAAATGCTTCATTCTCCTGTTATTGGGAATCTTCCCTCTCCACTTTCTGATAAACTGTCACCCACACTTAAAATAAGCGTAGCAATGTTTTTTTGTTTACTGGTTACAACTCAGGAATCATATTACAAGCAATACAAGTCTATGGGGGGGGGGGTGCTTGGGAACACAGCAGAAAGACTGACAGCTAAAAGACAAGTTGCAGAGCAGAAATACTGAATAATCTTATATACAGGATAACTAATGGTCAGTATAGAGCTGCTCCTCACACAGTATAGTACTGTACACACCTAAATAACCTAAATAAGAAAGGACAGCTTTGCTTTAACATTACACAGGGATGACCCCTTTAATTTTTTTTTTTTTTTTTTTTAAACTTCAAACCATAATTATATGAGCCTAACCTAAGAATACTCAATATTTTACCAAGCAGAACGGTAATTCCGAGACCCCAGACTGTACATCGATAAAAGCACATGCTGTGACCGTGTTACATTAGCGTCGGTTTAATTGGCGAAATCCCTCGTGGGAGCGTTCTATCGGGAACGCTTTCATGTTTAATTCATGAAATATATAAGTTTTGCTGAAAATGAACCAAATAATAAAATAAGGAAAAAAACAAAAAAAAAGTGAAACCTCACAAACGTATTAGTCATAAAAAATAGCAAAAATAGACGAAAAAAAAAGTATTAAGAGAATAAACAGGACGAGAAGGTGCATAGCAGTACAGACGGAACGATGCGGCCGTATCCCGGCGGTGTAATTCATTGTCTGGCAGTATCATAACAACACCTGCTACTTCTTCAGGAAACTCCGGAGAGACAATAAAGAGGAGCCGTAATGGAAGATTAAATCCAGAACTACCTGACGCCTCGCACACAAGCCGAGCGGATTAGATGGCTCATGCATATTTTATTGCCCCAAACAGCTTGAGAATGTCGCTCTCCATCACTACACCTGGGTTTTAGGGGCGCTTCATTTTATTCTTACTTAAGGATAGAATCCAATGGGGGCGCTTATTGTTAATTATCCATTGTGTAAATATTAATTTAATAGCTTTTACTCTCATTGTGGAGCGTCTCAAAGCAACATCATCATCATCGCTGCTTTAAAGGGAAACTCCGCCTTTTATCATCAGGTAACAAAAAATGCTAAATAAAGTTAAAGGGGAACTATAAGCAGGGTCCCTGTTGCACAGGAGACATCGAGGAGGAAGGTATATCTCTTACCCTCATCCTTGGCGCCCTTCTGGTGCAGTTAGTCCTTTGCTCCACAGTCCGGTAAGACCGTTAGGAGCACTGCCCGCCCCCATAGAGACTGTCAGCTCCACCCCCGGGCCGGCCCGCTCTATTGATTATCATTAAAAAGGGGCGGGGCAGTGCTCCTTACTGTTTCACTGGACCGAGGGGCCATTGACTGCACGGGATCAGCGCAGAGGAGGAAGGTAAGAGACATACTATAAGAAACATACCGTCCTCCTCGCCGTCTCCTGCACAATTGGGACATATCAGCAGGTTAGATTTGTCTTACCTGCTGATAGTTCCCCTTTAAGAAGTCATTTCAGGTGCATATTCAGGATAAGTACTACTTCTGGGAATTACGCATCCTGTGACACAACCATGCGTGGGTTATAGCCTGAGAAGGAGTGGGGAAGGACACAGACCGTGCGCCCTAATCCCGTCCCACCAGCTGACACGGACAAGAACAAGCAGCGAGGTACTGACACAGTATATAGGATGTCTGGGACCTGGTCCAGGACGTGATTAGACCACACACAAACAGATACACACACACACACTCACAGAAACAGACACACACACTGAGCAGGAGAGGTTTTCTATAGGGATTTGCTGCTGCTCTGGACAGTTCCTGTCTCGGCCAGAGATGTCAGCAGTGAGCTTTGTCTGAATGTAAACAAAACAACACTTGCTGCAGGACTTACAGCAGCTGATAAGTATGGAAAGACTTAACATTTTTAAATAGAAGTAAATTACAAATCTATATAACTTTTTGACACCAGTTGAAAGAATTTATTTTTCGCTGGACAACCCCTTTAATCCCCTAAACAAAATAGAGGATAAAGGGGTTGTTCAAATTTTTTATTTTTTTTCAAATCAACTGGTGCCATAAAGTGCCAGAGATTTGTAATTCACTTCTATTAAGAAAATCTTAAGTCTTCCAGTACTTATCAGCTGCTGTGTGTCCTGCAGGAGGTGGTGTTTTCTTTCCTGTCTGACACACTGCTCTCTGTTGCCTCCTCTGTCCATGTCAGGAACTGTCCAGAGCAGCATAAAATCCCCATAGAAAACCTCTCCTGCTCTCCAGACTGGAAATAATACAACTTCCTGCTGGCCATACAGCAGCTGATAAGTACTGGAAGGCTTGAGATTTTTTAATAGAAGTAAATTACAACTTTCTGGTACTTTATGGCAGCAGTTGATTTGAAAGAAAATTTTTTTTGGTGTACAACCCCTTTAATGGTACTATGGTATTACACCAGACGATTATTGTCTGATTACCGGCTGTTCCGGACGATAATCGCTTAGTGTAATAGTTCATATTTAAAGGCAACGATCAGCTGACATGCACACAGCCTCCTGGCTGTCGCTCTGAGTGACCTAAAAATCGTTTGGGCAGCCCCTCTCACGTACCCTCTCGCTCACGGTTGTTGCATGTAATAGCGCTGATAGCGAGCAAGGAATGAGAAGCAAACGCGAGAGCTGATCTGACAGGTCGGCGGTCGCTTGCTCCTAAGTAGCAGGCTGTCTAATACGGCCCTAACTGTTAAGTGGCAAGAGGGAACTAACAAGGAAGAGACGGATGTGGTAGAAATTCAATCAGCTGAGAAGGAGGAGTAGAGCTGTTTTCAGAGAAGCGCAAAAAAAAAGAGAATACAAACACAAAACCATGGAGCGCAATCTCCACCACACACCACGAGCCAAGGACCATGCCAAACAAGCATGGGCATAACGTCCTGTATGTGGTATTTTTCCCTATTTGTAATAATCAGTTATCCCTTAGCTACTGGGTGGAGACTAGCTGCTCCTGTATATATCTCTATTGCACTCCCTCAAAAGCATGAGACTAGCATACACTGCATACAAATAAATGAGGTGATCCTAATGTATATCTCCGAGCACACCCTCAGATGCATCAGCAGCATGGAGGACATTATACAGCAGTACTGGGCAGTGTAAGATGAGAATCCACCACATCATCCCTCTACCTCTCTCAAGCAATGCTAAAGCCTGTATAAAGACTAAAATAATAGAATATTTATCATAATGTTAGGGCCCTATCACACAGGACGTTCTGTGTAATGGCAGGCAACGATCGAAAAATCGTTCGTATGTTGTTGATGGTTTATTTAGATCTGAACCTAAAATTATCGTTAATCGTTTACTGTAATTCCACGTTCGTTCGCTCAAGTTCCGCTTTTTTTCACTAATCGTTCAGTGTAATTGCACATTGTTCATTGCTTTTCTGGGATCGGAAGGAATAAACGATCATTGTAACGATGGTAACTAACGATTATCGTTCTGTGTAATATGGTAAACGATTTCAGGTTAACGGTAAACAAACAATCTCGTTTGCGATTGTTTATCGTTAGTCATTAATCGTTAAAAATCGCTCAGTGTAATAGGACCCTTAGATTGGTTCCTACTACTGGGACCCCCACTGATCACTAGACCGCTCCCCACCCCCCACAGCAGTAAGAAACCTAAGACTTGCGTGACAACTGCAACGTCCCTATCCTTGTATTGTGGACAGCACCGTGTACTTCTACTCAGATCCTTTAATAAGAGTTGACGTCGGTGCATCCAACTTCCTATTTACATGCCGTACCCAGAATCCCCCGGGACGTCACAGAAAGAAGCTCTACAGCAGTAAAATACATTTTGCAGCGTTTGGGAAACGTGTTCGGAGCGAGTGTGATATCTTTATGTGTATACCCCGGGGGCTTCCTCTACTTCTGCTCCTCAGATACAGATTTACTGAAGAAAGAGAGGTTTTTGCTCTAGAATCTTCTTCTTTCAAATCAACCGATGTCAGAAAGTTATACAGACTTGTAAATTGCTTCTATTTAAAAATCTTCAGTCTTCCCACACTTATTAGCTGCTGTATGTCCTGCAGGAAGTGGTGTATTCTCTCCAGCCTGACACTGTGCTCTCTGCTGCCACCTCTGTCCATGTCAGGAACTGTCCAGAGCAGCAGCAAATCCCCATAGAAAACCTCTCCTGCTCTGGACAGTTCCTGACATGGACAGAGGTGGCAGCAGAGAGCACTGTGTCAGACTGGAGAGAATACACCACTTCCTACAGGACATACAGTAGCTGGTAAGTACTGGAAGACTGGAGAATTTTTAAATAGAAGCAATTTACAAATCTATACAACTTTCTGAGACCAGTCGATTTGAAAGTACCCCTTTAATAAGGTGCTGCCTTCCAGTGGTCGAGATGTGAAAGATTTTGCTTGCAATAATTAATTTACAACATGAGAAATTATAATCCTTTGAGGGGTTTTCTTAGACTGATGGCCTACCCTTAGCATGTCTGTGCAACGGCTGTGCTGGGTGACTGCCGCTAGTGAATGAGAGGTGAGTTGTAGTAACCCAGTATGGCCACTACACACTGTATGGCGCTATCCGCTTCCTTTCACTGTGTGCTAATCAGCAGGGAGTACTGGGTATCAGACCCCCACGACTGGACATGATAATCCAATCCCTTTAAGGACCCCATTATACTACATTATGAGAGGGTAAGGGCCACACAGGAGGATGATAAATACCCAGTATGGCCCCGGCATTTTCCTACCTGCCTCAGTCTCCGCTGATGAGCAGCAATTTCTATGTGGAGATTACACAATTAAATCACGGTTTCTGCCAATTTCCTTTAAATGATCCAAATTGTATGAAAATTATCCTGAAATTGCCCAATTCTCCGGAATAGCAGCATTATATTATCCCCCCGCTGTGCTCCGGCCTCTCCGCCCCGGTGGATGTATCGGCATATAATATACTGGCTCTACGTGTCCTCCCTCACAAAGCAGAAATCAGAAAACCTTAGAAAAGTAAACTTTCAAATGCGACAAAAAGGTTGAAGAAGGTCATTCAGCGAATACATAGAGTGCGCCAAAATCTGCAGGGTGGTAATGCGGGAACTGGGGGAAGGGAATCTGCCAGGTAAATCATGTGTACAGCTCAAGTGTCAAGGAGGCGGGGCTGAGCTGCAGCATGCATGCCTCCTCCCTCCACCACCCTGCCTGCTTTCACTGATGGACAAACAGGGTTCAGTGGAGAAAGCCAAGCAGGGAGGAAAGGAAAGGAAGAAGGCTAGAATGCTGCAACTTGGCACCGTCTCCCTGACAACCGACAGCCCTTAAAGGAGAAGTCCGGCAAAATTTTTTATTAAAGTATTGTATTGCCTTCCAAAAGTTATACAAATCCCCAATATACACTTATTATGGGAAATGCTTATAAAGAGCTTTTTTTCCTGCACTTACTACTGCATCAAGGCTTCACTTCCTGGATAACATGGTGATGTCACTTCCTGGATAACATGGTGATGTCACTTCCTGGATAACATGGTGATGTCACTTCCTGGGTAACATGGCTATATCACTTCCTGGGTAACATGGTGATGTCACTTCCTGGGTAACATGGTGATGTCACTTCCTGGGTAACATGGTGATGTCACTTCCTGGGTAACATGGTGATGTCACCTCCTGGGTAACATGGTGATGTCACCTCCTGGGTAACATGGCGATGACACTTCATGGATAACATGGTGATGTCACGACCTGACTCCCAGAGCTGTGCGGGCTGTGACTGCTGGAGAGGATGATGGCAGGGGGACAATGAGGGCCACAGGGCACTGGAGGGACACTGAGCATCCCCCTGCCATCATCCTCTCCAGCAGCCACAGCCCGCACAGCTCTGGGAGTCAGGTTGTGACATCCCATGTTATCCAGGAAGTGACATCACCATGTTATCCAGGAAGTGACATCACCATGTTATCCAGGAAGTGACATCACCATGTTATCCAGGAAGTGACATCACCATGTTATCCAGGAAGTGACATCACCATGTTATCCAGGAAGTGACATCACCATGTTATCCAGGAAGTGACATCACCATGTTATCCAGGAAGTGACATCACCATGTTATCCAGGAAGTGACATCACCATGTTATCCAGGAAGTGAAGCCGTGATACAGTAGTAAGTGCAGGGAAAAAACACTTTATAAGCATTTCCCATAATAAGTGTATATTGGGGATTTGTATAACTTTTGGGGGGGCAATACAATACTTTAATAAAAATGTTCACCAGACTTCTCCTTTAATTAAAGAGATTTCTACAAAAATAATAAAAGAAAAATTATTTTAATCTGGCATCTAATAATCCAGCAATAAACACATGTCATAAGCAGATGAAATTTTCCACAGTCTCCTGTCAACTTTTCTGTATAGACTGAAACAGAGCAGGCAGAGTCATCTCATTAACATTAGCTGATGATCAATAACAGGCAGGATTGGCACACAGACACAGTACCATATGGTCACCCTCTGGTCTATGGGGGGGGGGGGGGGGGGGGGGGGGGGCGTATTCCTTCTTATCCCGGAGAACATATTACTCTGACATTTCTCCACCATTCGGCCCAGTAATTGGCTTTATACAATTGGCCACTGCTGCCTGGTCTATACATACAATACAGAAGGGACGTCTGCCTCCAATATGGCCGCCACTGCTGATCATTAAAAATCATTAGATTAATTTTTTTCATGTAATAAGTGAAACTCCAATCCCATCATGAGCTGCGTCCCTGGGGATCAGCGGGCAGGTTTATAGGCTTTTTACATCTCCCGAGTACAGATAACCAGCTGGATGGCCGTTCTATTCCGCATCATTAGGCATCACGGAATCATTGATCTAAGCTCCAGAGAAATACCGGGATTTATTCCACTTTACTGCCTTTATGGTTTTGATCTGGGAAAAAAAGTTCTCTTTTTTTTTAACAGAATATTATGTTTAAATTTGGAACGAACATCTGGAGTAAGAAGGGCCGCACCAGTCCATGATAGATCAGAGACCCCTACATATACTGACCATCATCCAAAGAGCCCCTATAGATCCTAGGCCGGTCTGTATATACTGCTGTGTATGGGCATCTCTTCATTGTTTCGTTTAGTCATCACCATTAAGAAGCTTTATTTCCACTGACATAACCGACATTATATGGGACACATTTCGTAGGGTCTTAGAGACTTTGAGGATCATTATCTCCCCAATAGCCCATGGGTGATCTGGGGAGATCTGTCATGGATTCACCACCTTGGGGACCTTGACGATCATCACCTCCCACCTCCGGATAACTTCCGGGTGATCTGGAGAGATCTGTCATAGGCCCAGCATAACCTTGTAAACCTTAAGGATCACCCCTTCCCCAATACCAGAGGATGATCTGGAGCAATCTGTTGTGGGGTCACCACCTTGAAGACTTCAAGAATAGCGTTGAGCAGATTTACTGAATTGTTCAGGTTCGGCAATGTTCTACGAACCCGAACGCCCGGTATCTGGAGAAAGTGGATGCAGCCAACCAGGAAAACATGGATACAGCCATAACCCAGTGCCGTGAGCCAAATGCAGAGCATTTGGAGAACGTTGTGGAATACAAAAAGTTTGGCTCAACACTACTCAAGGACAATCACCTCCCACCTCCCCGATAGTTCTTGGAAGTTCTGGAGAGATCTGTCTTGGAGTCAGAATCACCTTGGAGGCCTCGGGAATTACCATCTCCCACATTTGCCTAAAGTTCTTGGGTGATCTGGGGAGCTTTGTCTTGTGACCACAGCCATCTGAAGAGATCTGTCATGGGGCCACTTCCTCCCTTAGAGACCTTGAATATCACCACCTCCAACTCTACTCAATAGCTCTTAGATGTTCTGGAGAGATCTATTGTGGGGTGCCCAGGAACGTCTACCAACCTTATGACAGATAACAGATCCAAACTGCACATCAGGATTCGGTCATTTTGACAGCAGAATCCATGCCCTCTGTCATCGGAAGCGAACAGAATCCTTGAACAGTAGTGTGAACATGGTCGTACTTTGATGTCCTGGCACAGTAACGTGGAATAGCAGGGGCTTCCTATGTACTAATATTAATGCATTGACCACAATGGGGGTCTAACACACTCTGGGCTGTTCTTCAGGGTAAAAACGATGGACAACTCAGTATAGAATTTTTTTCCTGCATCCATACAAGAATGCCATCCCTTCCAGCTGCCAGGAAACCTTGGTAAACCCTTGGTAAATGGTGATCCCCCACACTAGGAGCTGCTCTCAGTTGAGAATCGGCTCCATGTATACCATACTATATATCTATTGCAGTAAATATTTCTAGTTGCTATGCAGGAAAGTATGGCGGTGTATTACCTATGATCCCATCCCCCAACACCGGATACTCTTATTCCAAACTAAATCAGTCTTCCTGATCACACCAGGCATCAACACAGTGCACTCTTACCGAGCTAGGGCTTGAATGACGTCTGACTTTGGGAGACTCCTTCCCCACGGAGGCACTCTTAAAGTTAATGCATGCATTGTTTTCAGAGTGCACCCTCTTCACCTGGTTTGCAGACTTTTCGAAGGGGTCAAAGCTGCTCTGAGTCCTCTGAACGCGGACTTTCTTGTCTTCAGGAATGGTGTCCAGTGGTTTGATCACAGAGTCCATTCCCTGGCAGTTCCGTGTAGACATCTTGGTGACACATATCTACGGGGGAGAGGACAAGCAGAGAGCTTAATGTAGACAACAGGTCGAGAAAGATTCCGGGCTAAACAATAAGCAGACGTACATTGTATCCTGCGGGCCGGAGAGGAGCATTGCTTTTGTTCAATACTGTGAACATGCTCCTTTCAGGATGATGCATTGTTTGTGGAGGACTCAACAATGGCCGGAGTAATCAATCCCCGAGTTACAGAAACACGAGACACTGGATCTGCCCGGTGTAACCCAAACAGAATCATCGACCGTCACCTAATACAAGCGCCATCTCTCTGCTGCAGCCTGCAAGGGGAGGCTCCCAGCGCTTACGTAACGCCCTGTACACACGCTCCTAGTCTGGGTCATCTATGGTCACCAATACATTATACGGTAAGGGCTGTAGACTTGGGAATTGCTATTTTTGCAACTCTTCAATGACTTCTCAGCCTTCTGCTATGATTGTCCATTGGGGAGTCTATCTTCCCCGTGTGTAAACGGCCCACCTCATGCAGTTTTTTTTCTATCCTATGGGCCTGAAGTTCAGAAAGGGAGGGTGCACGGATTTCCAAGCATGGGCCAGACGCTGTTGTCCAACAATGCAAGTCAAGGAAAAGAGGAAAGGTTTTCTTCCAGCACTCCAAACAAAAAAATTAACGATTAAAAACAGTCCTTTAAATTTCCCTATGAGAGAATCACACCGTGTTTCGCACTCTTAGTGCTTAATCATGGTATGCTCGGTGCTACACGCAACACACATTTAAAAGAACACTCCCACCTACCCATCATGCCATGCACCTGCATGTTCTGACATGTGATCCAATGATGGGTAGGTGGGAGTGTTCTTTTAAAGAAGCAGTTCACCCCCAAAAATTTTTGGCCTCCCCGGTAGCCGCTGGCATGTATACTCACGGAAGATGATCGATGTCCAACGGCGTAGCTCCGTTCCGGTCACTTCCGCCGGCGCTGTGAGTCCTCTTCTCTGAGCTGTCATTATAGGCCGGAAGTCACTCACTTCCATGCATTCTCTGTGGAAGCGCGTGACTTCCAGCATTCAAATTACAAGGGAGAGAAGAGGAGTCACAGCACCGGCAGAAGTGAGCGCGCGCCAGATTTGAACTGCACCGCGGGACGGGAATGGAGCTACGCCACGGGACATCATCTTCCGTGAGTATACATGCCAGCGACTACCGGACGGGCCAAAAATTTTTTGGGGTGAACTGCTTCTTTAAGGCTATGTTCACACTATGTAAAACTACTGCCTTATTTTCAATGGGATCCCGGCCGAAGCGTATACATATCGTACACGCTCTGGCCGGGATCCCGTGCGGGGCGGCAAATAACTGACATTTCTGTGGCCGCAATTCAATAAATGCGGCCGTAGGAAACCCTGTCAGTTCGCACAGTGAAGCGAGCGGCTCTGGACGCAAGCTTCACTGTGTGCTATGGGAAGCTCTGATGCAGGCGCGTGCTGATGGGCCCGCATCAGAGCTCTGCGGCCGGATAGATCATCCGGCTGGTACTTAAGTACCGGCCGGGATGATCCAGGCAGAGACAGGCCATTCCGTGGCTCGGCCGGGGTCATGGAACGGCCGGTTGTTCACGTTGTATGAACATAGCCGGGGGCTGGGTTCACACTATGTATATTTCAGGCAGTATTTGGTCCTCATGTCAGGTCCTCATAGCAACCAAAACCAGGAGTGGATTGAAAACACAGAAAGGATCTGTTCACACAATGTTGAAATTGAGTGGATGGCCGCCATATAACGGTAAATAACTGCCATTATTTCAATACCACAGCTGTTGTTTTAAAATAACAGCAAATATTTGCCATTAAATGATGGCCATCCACTCAATTACAACATTATGTGAACAGAGCCTTTCTGTGTTTTCAATCCACTCCTGGTTTTGGTTGCTATACAGCCTCACAAATACAGCCTCAAATATACATAGTGTGAACCCAGCCTAAATGTGTGTTGTGTGTAGTACCGAGCATACCATGATTAAAGCGACTCTGTACCCACAATCTGACCCCCCCAAACCACTTGTACCTTCGTATAGCTGCTTCTAATCCAAGATCTGTCCTGGGGTCCGTTCGTCAGGTGATGCAGTCATTGTCCTAAAAAAACTTTTAAACTTTTAAACTTGCAGCCCCGTGCTGGATCATTAAGGCACCTGTGTAGTTTTTACTGCATAGGAATAGGAAAAATGGTGAAGAGTGCGGGGGGGGGGGCTTTGGAACAGAGGGGCGGTGCAAAGTTAGGGCACAGATACTCCAAGCCACGCCAGTTGGGCACGGGGCTGCAAGTTTAAAGGTTGTTTTTTAGGACAATAACTGCATCACCTGCCGAACGGACCCCAGGACAGATCTTGGATTAGAAGCAGCTATCAGAAGGTACAAGTGGTTTGGGGGGGGGTCAGATTGTGGGTACAGAGTCGCTTTAAGAGAGTGCGAAACGTGTTGGTGCGGTTCTCCCTTAGGGAGTAAAACTTTTTTAAATAAAGGACTTCTTTCAATCGTTTGTTTTTTGTTTGGAGCGCTGGAAGAAAACCTTTCCTCTTTTCCTGGTCTTTCTTCCTCAGTATGTATTGCTTATCTAAACACGGGCAACTACCCGACCTGTGCTTATTACAGGGGAAGTCGCTCACCAGCTTAAACAAGTGATAAAGGATTTTTTTTTTCTATTTTTATCGTTTTACCGCAAATAAAGATGAAAAACGGATTAAAGAAACTAATGCATTTGTGTGCATCAGTTTTTGCATTGACTTCCGTAATAAAAAAAAAAAAAACATCACAAACGGATCAAAATGCAGCCATTTCTTTTTTAAGCATACACAAAAACGGATGAGTTTTGATGGAAGTCAATGGAAAAACGGATCAAAACAGATGCACACAAATGCACCCGTTTTTTGTACAACACGGATAAAAAAAAAAAAAAAAAACAAGTAGCAAAAACGTAGCGTGAACTAAAAGGGAAACTACTTGTACATAGGAACCTGCTGATGTGTACCTGCTGCGCCAGAGCTGCACATGGGACAACTGTGCAGGCACTCAGGGAGTACATAGAGGGGGCAGGATGGGGAGTAGACCCGCTCTTCCTCTCATCAGAGTTTATGGTTTGCCGGTACAACCATCCAGTACTAACAGGAATCAATAATCATCCGGAACGGAGCGACTACCCCGGGACATGAGGCATAATAATAACACTGAGCGGAGATGGGAGCGTCTTCTATAACCCGCCGCGGTCCCTGTGTAGAAGCGCTCACTCAGGGAGGATTACGCTGACTCTATATTACAGTCGTGGCGCTCGGAGCCAACGTTCGGCTTTGTTTGCAGTGATTACCTGAAGGTTATGCGGCCTCGATCTATCATGGGGAGCAACCAACCAAAGTTATAACCGAGGCTGACAAAGCCTAAGGATCCAAGAAATGACACCCCTACAATCCCGAGGACTTCTTAAAGGGGACCTGGCATGTTTATCACTTTTAGAATCACGATTTGGAAGAGCAGTGGAACCATCACATCAAGACTTGTAAGCAGAGTTGCTGAACTATTCGGGTTCTGTAACATTCTCTGAACCTGAACGCTCGGCATTTGGCTCCGGGTGGCTGCAGAAGTTGGATGCAGCTCTAGGGAGTCCTGAAAAACATGGATACAGCAAATGGCTGGAACCAAACAGGACTCCCTAGGGCGGCATCCAACTTCTCCAGCCGCCCAGAGTCAAATGCTGAGCGTTCAGATTCAGAGAATGTTGTCAAACCTGAACAGTTCAGCAACTCTGCTGGAGACCTGACCAGTAACCCCTTAGACACCTGTCAAGGTTACCATACATACTGCACCTGCAGACTATCTCACCTACACAGGGGTGCCTCAACTACCCCAACAGCAAATGTTAGGTGAAACGAATGGTTGGGAATAAAAGAGTTCAATATGATGATCTATGACGACACAGAAGGAAGTAAATTAAAGAATACAAGAAAAATGGTCACTTCATATAGTAGAGACGCAAGACAGTCCGCTAACTGTGTGGGGGCCTTCACTGTGTAGGAGCCGTTAGGGAGCACAGAGGCACAAACCGTCGCGGATGAAAGACGTCTTCATAGCAGTAGGGATCAGATGGAGAATTAAAAGAGAAGTCAAACCGCACACAGAGAAGACATCCCCCGTGTAGTCACTGGATATAACTGCACCGTAGTCCCTAATATGGTCTGCATAACTACCATATGGTCTCCACATTGGTCTTGTTCCTTGTATAGTGCTTTTTTTTTTTTTACTCAGAATGATTCAGTTACTATGCAGTGGTAATGTGGGGTCCTGCTGTGTAGGTATAATTTGGTAACACTGTGATGGTATGATTCAGTAACAGTATGGTGGTATTATTCAATCACTATGCAATAGTAATGTGTGGTCCTGGCACTGAGGAATTACTTGGTAACAGTATGGCGGTATTATTTACTAACAGTATTGTGGTATTTCATTCAATCACTATGCAGTGGTAACGTGTGGTCCTGCTGTGTGGGTATAACTTGGTAACAGTATGGCGGTATTATTCAGTCAAAATATGATGGTATTTCATTAAAATAGGGCTTGTGTATGGAACCAGTGCAGCATCATGGCTGGTACCCTCTAAAATATCCCTGTGTCAACCAAGTTCTACCAAGTCCAGAAAGGGGGTGCCCCATTAGCATAAATAGATACATATTTCAAATGTGCAAGCATTTCTGGAAAGAAATCTGTATGATACAGACTTACTAATCCCCATGTGCCCCCATTGTTTTGTGAACCCGTTGCCCTTGGTTATGACCCACTAAGGTGAGTCAGGGATGTTCCATTCAACTTCAATCTCCAGGAAGTACTGGCAGTTGGTCTCCACCATTGTTTCCATGCTCAGTGGAGACCAACTGCCAGTACTTCCTGGACTATTGGAAAGTGTGTGCACGGTTGCATGGCAACAGCACGGTCAAAGTTTACACAGGAAACCAGGAAGTGATCTCCTTCCCACATATGAAGGTGATACACATGAGATTTTCCCAAGTTTACTTCTTCAGGGCACAACCCCCGTCAGGCAGGGACCCAAGGTTAACAGGTTTCCAGGCAGCACAGCTCCTCATCCTTCATGACAGGAAGGAATTGAGTTTCAGAACCAATATAGCAGGAAGTAAGTGGAGATAATGAATGTGGAAGTTTGAGAATATCACGGCTAATCCTTTAAGTCATCTTCTAAATAGACATTTCTGAAACAGATGGCCGCATTAGTCAATGTATTAAGTGGTGAGCAAACATTTCAACAAAATTAGAATATGTTAATAAAGCGCATGTAGCCGGGCTTATGTAATAATGACTCCTGACAGGCGAAAAATCACATCCTGAGGCCGGGGAGTTATCAGCCGACTATAGCAACCGCTGTGCCACAAAGTGCACTGCTAACTGCTGCAAAAAGGGCAAAGATACCTGGACGACTGACTCAAGTACACTGAATTTCAACATTATTCTACAGATTTTATCAATCTGCACTTAAAGAACATCTTATACCAGGAACGGGGAACCTTCGGCCCTCCAGCTGATGCAAAACTACAATTACCATCATGTTTTGACTATCCAGGCATGATGGAAATTGTAGTTTTGAAACAGGTGGAGGCCTGAAGGTTCGCCATCCCTGTCTTATACACCGGTCACATACATGGCTACATTCAGACTCTGCTGGCCTCTTTAAGATTTCAGCTACGATAGTATTATTGCTCACTTGACTATATTTAAAGTGTGATATTCTATATCACACAAAGCTACATGTAAAAAAAACACATACAAGCTCTCTTTCCTATACAGAGAGATCAGCCAGTCCCGACGCATTTCACCCACCCAAATATAGGATCATCAGGGGCTAAATTAGCATATGGTCTGATTATTATCATATTTTACATACAAAATGTGTTCGCTTTTCTTGGCTTATTGGAGACGTTTTCAGGTACAAAATAAGCGACTGTTTAAGTTATACGAATAGGTTAAAAAAAATTATGCTCAACTACATAGATGGTGCAACTTTTTTTTCAATTTTCAATAGAAATGTGAGGACACCTAATAGGCATATCATTTTTACTATTTATTGACTTATTCATACAAAATTGGTTTGTTGTATTTTTTCAGGCTTTTTTTTATAATTATAAGTTCCCTAAAGGGGTACTCTGGCTTTTTTTTTTTTCTTTGAAATCAACTTTTGTCAGGAAGTTTTATAGATTTGTAGATTAGTTCTTTTTACTTATCAGCTGCTGTATGTCTTGCAGGAAGTGGTGTATTCTTTCCAGTCTGACACAGTGCTCTCTGCTGCCACCTCTGTCCATGCCAGGAACTGTCCAGAGCAGCAGCAAATCCCCATAGAAAACCTCTCCTGCTCTGGACAGTTCCTGACATGGACAGAGGTGGCAGCAGAGAGCACTGTGTCAGACTGGAGAGAATACACCGCTTCCTGCAGGACATACAGCACCTGATAAGTACTGGAAGACTGGAGATTTTTAAATAGAAGTAAATTACAAATCTATATACCATTTGAAAGAAGTGTTTTCACAGGAGTTCCCCTCTAAGCATATAATTACCATATTTCTACCTTTAGAAATTTGTTAACCATAATAGCACAACAGGTCTATAATATTATATTATCTAGCAGCTACTTATTAGTTGTGCCCTTATAGTCAAGAAGTTTTGGCCACTCTGGAGGCTTATGTTAGGTCCAGAACTGTCAGTATATAATTAGGACTAATAGCAAAGTACAAAAGCTGCCCCCTCTGGTAGTTTGAACTTTGACCTGTGTCTGCATTAGGGGTTAATGATGGCATACAGTACATGCATATCACTTTAAAAGATTAAAAGGTAATGTATTGCCTAGATTTTTTTATTTTATTGGATCCGTATGCTAAAATACCCTCATTTTTTTCCAATCTATTTTTATTCTCTGATTGCAAATTTTTTTGGGACATTATTATGGAGGCGGCCATCTTGCCGGAGCTTCTTTTCTGCTCTATTATCAGCACTTACAGATATGCTTTATAGAAGCTACACAGATGAAGACAATAAGGCTCAGTTCACATGAAGCAAAACTGGCGGAATTCTCCGTCGTGGAATCCCGCCAGACTCTGTGTCATAATGGCAGTGTATGGGAGGCTCGCGCGCCTCCTCTCTCTGCGCTGAAGAATGAACTTGTCCCTGGCGCGCCTCCTCTCTCCACGCTGTAGAATAAACATGTACAGTCTTCAGCACGGACAGAGGAGGCGCGCCAGGGACATGTTTATTCTTTAGCGAGGAGAGAGGATGCCATTATGACACAGAGGCTGGCGGGATTCTGCTGCAGAATTCTGACAGTTTTATTTCATGTAAACGGAGCCTAAGAGGTTCCTATTAAATCCTATGGGACATTTTTCTGGACATGCTGTGTGACCTGCCCAGAAGTCATTGTGTAGGGCAAGAGAGAGGGGGAGCTGTGAATGGCCTGACCCCATCTCATATTATATATATATATATATATATATACATATACCCACACACACACACACGCACGTCATCTCTCACTGTAATCCTCCCTGGGATTATCAAGGGAAGAATGTTTTCTTTACAGAACATGAGGTGTCGGATTATTATTAGGCTTAGTGGAAAGAATCAATGCAGCAAGATTATCAATAATAATAATAATAATAATAATAATAATAATAATAATAATAATAATAATCATCATCATAATCTATCTGTGACAAAAAAAAAAAAAATTCACAAAAACAGTTCATTTTCTGCTGCCACCTTCCCTTTAAGTATTGAGCAGCCTGGTGACCTGCTGGAGAAACGTGGCGGCCTACCTTGTGTTTGGGCTGAAAACACTGCACACAGGTGCCAAAGAGGCAACAACAATAAGAACAGTAACAAGTAGAATAGATTATGAAATATCACAACATTATGAAATGTTTTAAGACAAATACAACATTTATGAGCCACACGGACAGAACGTTCCGGAACTACTGACACCTTTAATAATCACTAAAAAAGTGATATAATAGTAGCTGCCGGCTGTGGAGATTAATAACTGCATTCAGCTTATACAAAGAGACACATAGCCGGATCTCACCACCACCATCTTGTATCAACCAGCTGCAACGGACACACCTGCCAACTACTACTCCCAAACCAGGCCGTCCTGTACCTCACACCATATGGTCTTTTAATGGTTCAGGGATGCTCCAGATATATAATAGAATAAAAACTAGTGACTTAAAGGGGAACTTCAATTGATTCAAAAGAATAAGAATTTAAACAAAATGTCAGAAAGTTATATAGATTTGTAATTTACTTCTATATAAAAATCTCTAGTCTTCCAGTACTTAGCAGCTTCTGTGTGTCTTGCAGGAAGTGGTGTATTCTCTCCAGTCTGACACAGTGCTCTCTGCTGCCACCTTTGTCCATGTCAGGAACTGTCCAGAGCCGGAGAGGTTTTCTATGGGGATTTGCTGTTGCTCTGTTGCTGAGGTGGCAGCAGAGAGCACTGTGTCAGACTGGAGAGAATACACCACTTCCTGCAAGACATACAGCAGTTGATAAGTACTGGAAGACTTCATATATTTATATAGAAGTAAATTTGCCCCAAAAAGCAGAGAATCAGGCAATATATTGTATGTGGGGCAGAGGTTTCATATTAGAGCTGTAAAACTATGGAGGAACAAAGCAGGACGGATTCTAGTAAACCGCGAGAGCGACACGTCTGTTATTAGAAGATCAAGAAATCACCAAGAAACACGTTCCGGCTCTGGAGAGAAAGATCACAACTTCTCTACTATAAGATCATGTTTTTGCCTTTTCCAATTTTCTAGGATTTACTCACTGGAAATAAATAAAAAAAAAAATGTATCGTTACCGATGACCCAGATAGGAAGCCTCACAATTTATTTTTTTTTAAATAAATTTACAGGGGTTGTGATTACAAGCAGTTCTGGAGTATACGCTCCATTATTTCTGTAGGTTTTCTATGTTTAATCAGTGTTATACATCCGGCCACTAGGTGTCTCCCTTCCTGTCACACTGCTCCATGCGGCCACTAGGTGTCTCCCTTCCTGTCACACTGCTCCATGCGGCCACTAGGTGTCTCCCTTCCTGTTACACTGGGCTCCATGCGGCCACTAGGTGTCTCCCTTCCTGTCACACTGGGCTCCATGCGGCCACTAGGTGTCTCCCTTCCTGTCACACTGGGCTCCATGCGGCCACTAGGTGTCTCCCTTCCTGTCACACTGCTCCATGCGGCCACTAGGTGTCTCCCTTCCTGTCACACTGCGCTCCATGCGGCCACTAGGTGTCTCCCTTCCTGTCACACTGGGCTCCATGCGGCCACTAGGTGTCTCCCTTCCTGTCACACTGCGCTCCATGCGGCCACTAGGTGTCACCCTTCCTGTCACACTGCTACATGTGGCCACTAGGTGTCTCCCTTCCTGTCACACTGCTCCATGCGGCCACTAGGTGTCTCCCTTCCTGTCACACTGCGCTCCATGCGGCCACTAGGTGTCTGCCTGTCACACTGCGCTCCATGCGGCCACTAGGTGTCTCCCTTCCTGTCACACTGCGCTCCATGCGTTCACTAGGTGTCTCCCTTCCTGTCACACTGCACTCCATGCGGCCACTAGGTGTCTCTCTTCCTGTCACACTGCGCTCCATGCGGCCACTAGGTGTCTCCCTTCCTGTCACACTGCGCTCCAGGCGGCCACTAGGTGTCACCCTTCCTGTCACACTGCTCCATGCGGCCACTACCTGTCACCCTTCCTGTCACACTGCGCTCCATGCGGCCACTAGGTGTCTCCCTTCCTGTAACACTGCTCCATGCGGCCACTAGGTGTCACCCTTCCTGTCACACTGCGCTCCATGCGGCCACTAGGTGTCTCCCTTCCTGTCACACTGCTCCATGCGGCCACTAGGTGTCTCCCTCCCTGTCACACTGCGCTCCATGCGGCCACTAGGTGTCTCCCTTCCTGTCACACTGCTCCATGCTGCCACTAGGTGTCACCCTTCCTGTCACACTGCTCCATGCGGCCACTACCTGTCTCCCTTCCTGTCACACTGCTCCATGTGGCCACTAGGTGTCTCCCTTCCTGTCACACTGCTACATGCGGCCACTAGGTGTCTCCCTTCCTGTCACACTGCTCCATGCGGCCACTAGGTGTCTCCCTTCCTGTTACACTGCTCCATGCGGCCACTAGGTGTCTCCCTTCCTGTCACACTGCTCCATGCGGCCACTAGGTGTCTCCCTTCCTGTCACACTGCGCTCCATGCGGCCACTAGGTGTCTTCCTTCCTGTCACACTGGGCTCCATGCGGCCACTAGGTGTCTTCCTTCCTGTCACACTGGGCTCCATGCGGCCACTAGGTGTCTCCCTTCCTGTCACACTGCTCCATGCGGCCACTAGGTGTCTCCCTTCCTGTCACACTGCGCTCCATGCGGCCACTAGGTGTCTCCCTTCCTGTCACACTGGGCTCCATGCGGCCACTAGGTGTCTCCCTTCCTGTCACACTGCGCTCCATGCGGCCACTAGGTGTCTCCCTTCCTGTCACACTGCGCTCCAGGCGGCCACTAGGTGTCTCCCTTCCTGTCACACTGCTACATGTGGCCACTAGGTGTCTCCCTTCCTGTCACACTGCTCCATGCGGCCACTAGGTGTCTCCCTTCCTGTCACACTGCGCTCCATGCGGCCACTAGGTGTCTGCCTGTCACACTGCGCTCCATGCGGCCACTAGGTGTCTCCCTTCCTGTCACACTGCGCTCCATGCGTTCACTAGGTGTCTCCCTTCCTGTCACACTGCTCCATGCGTTCACTAGGTGTCTCCCTTCCTGTCACACTGCTCCATGCGGCCACTAGGTGTCTCCCTTCCTGTCACACTGCGCTCCATGCGGCCACTAGGTGTGTCCCTTCCTGTCACACTGCGCTCCATGCGGCCACTAGGTGTCTCCCTTCCTGTCACACTGCTCCATGCGGCCACTACCTGTCTCCCTTCCTGTCACACTGCGCTCCATGCGGCCACTAGGTGTCACCCTTCCTGTCACACTGCGCTCCATGCGGCCACTAGGTGTCTCCCTTCCTGTCACACTGCTCCATGCGGCCACTAGGTGTCTCCCTCCCTGTCACACTGCGCTCCATGCGGCCACTAGGTGTCTCCCTTCCTGTCACACTGCGCCCCATGCTCCATACTGATATTTGGTCTTTTCTCTATAAAAAAAAAAGTCCACACACAGGAAGTCCCCGTCCTTTGTGCTCACATACACGGCTTGGTATAGATTGACAGCCATTCCTGAGCGCGCACGGAACCAGACAAGTCCTCATCCCACATGCGTCCACATTCAGTAGCAGAGAATCCTGGGGGTGCTCGCATTGTACGGTCGGTTCTCCCCTCACACAGCACCGAAACCTCTGTAACCACACAGTGAGATTATACATAACATAGAGCATTGTCTCCTGGTAAGCTTCAGAGCTGAGAATAAAATTAGTGTAAGGTAATAATATAATTAGTCTAAGACAATTGCCCTCAGGTGATATATAACCATGATGGACAGGGGTCTCTCTTTGTGTGAGCGCACTAAGGACTTTCATCTATTCAAACATGGTTTAAGGAGTCTATAGTCGCCACACTGTATTGGCCCTAGACGAGAGTGACAGCCCTCTCAGCCAATCACTGTCCATGGTCTTGTCCTGTCTCAGTCAGTTGTTGGCTGGATGGGAGTTTAGTGGCTGCGGGAACATCAAACACCCCAGAGGGAGGACACCGGGGGAGTGCGGACAGGTAAGTATTGATTAGCAAATGTTTGAACTGCACTAAAACAGCTAAATACCTGCAATCATTTCACCGGTTTAGGCCCCCTTCACACGTCCGGAAAATCTGTCCGGATTTCCTATCAGGAAATCCGGACGGATTTCCGGACTCATAGACTAACATTAGACACGGACACCCTTCCGGATTTTTCCGGAAGGGTGTCCGTTCCGGAAAATAGGACCGGATTTTTTAGATCCTGTCCTATTTTCGTCCGGAAATCCGGCACGGACGCCCCCATAGAAGTCTATGGGAGCGCCGGAATCACGGGCATTTTCCTGATGTATATCAGGAAAGTGCCCGCGATTCCGGACTGGTAGAGAGCCAGCCCCGGCCGCCGTCCGATCACCCGCACACCCCCATCCCCCCCGCACCGCACCGCACACGCTGCCCGGCACTACAGATCCCCCCCGCCGCCGCCGCCGCATCTGACCCTCTCAACCCCCCCCGGCCCCCCCTCCCCTCCCCCCCACACCCCTGGAAACTCACCACCGGGCCGGCCGCCGGATGCTCCAGTACCTCCGCCGCGCCCCCGCCGCCGCCCCCGCCGCCGCCCCCGCCCCCGCCGCCGCCGCCGCCCCCGCCGCCGCATCTGACCCTCCCCCCCCCCCCCCCCCCCCCGGGAACTCACCACCAGGCCGCCCGCCGGATGCTCCGCACCTCCGACCGCCGCCCGGACCTCAGCACTGCACTCTGACCCGGACCCCAACCTCGCGGCCCCGACAGAGCAGGATCCGGGACAGGTGAGATTAGGGCTACTACTCCCACCATGCTCTGCTGGCAGGCCATGATGGGAGTTGTAGTTCTGCAGCCTGTGGCCATCCAGGTTGCAGAAGTACAACTCCCATCATGGCTCTGCTGGCAGGCCATGATGGGTGTTGTAGTTCTGCAGCCTGTGGCCATCCAGGTTGCAGAAGTACAACTCCCATCATGGCTCTGCTGGCAGGCCATGATGGGAGTTGTAGTTCTGCAGCCTGTGGCCATCCAGGTTGCAGAAGTACAACTCCCATCATGGCTCTGCTGGCAGGCCATGATGGGAGTTGTAGTTCTGCAGCCTGTGGCCATCCAGGTTGCAGAAGTACAACTCCCATCATGGCTCTGCTGGTAGGCCATGATGGGAGTTGTAGTTCTGCAGCCTGATTTATGTTGGCATACTAGACAATATTATCTCATCAGGAAATCCTGAAGGTTTTTCCTGATGGTTTCCTGATGGTAAAAACGGATTACTGTCAGGAAATCCTGATACTATCCTGATGACATTTAAGGTCTCCTGATCAGGATTTCCTGACAGTAAAAACTGACACGGACGTGTGAAGGGGGCCTTAGTCCGCTTAATTTAAAGGGAAAGTGTCACCTAAACGTTCTTTTACTGATCGGCATCAGAGACTAAAACTTGTTCTTTTATTCTAATCTGTTTCTATTTTCTGACTGTAATTTTTATTTATCTTATTGTACATTGTTATGATGGCAGCCGTCTTGCCTGCGCTGTTCTTAACAGCATTAAGTGACATGCTTTACAGCAAGACTCATGGACATAGATGACAATAGACAGACTCTGTCCCCTTGAGATGAATGTGAGACATTACTGAGCGCGCTCTGTGACCTGTGAAGAGGTCATTCCACAGGGAGCTGCTATTATCTCCTCTATTTACTGGTTTAACATGACGCTGCAATGCTGTACAGATCACTTTACTGCAGCCTCCTCTTATCACCACAGACACAACAGGAAGTCTCAGCTTCGTTTTAGCCCCAGTGGTGAGAATGAGAACTGCAAGATATCAGGATTATTATATAATATAGAGAGAAATATGGAAAATCAGGAAAATGTCACCAAAAATTCTTACAAAATCTGTTTAACGTAAAAACATTATTTATACAATTAGTCAATTTCTGATGATACTGTCCCTTTAAGGTTCTGTTCATATGAATCCGACCTTTACATTAACAGTCAGTGAACCTGCAGAACCAAACTTTTGAAAAGTTGGCTGATCCCTAATATAAATGTCTGCAATGTGGGTCGTGGGCCGTGTCCGTATAAAGTCTCCCTGCCCAGCGCTGGGTCATTATAAACTATCTGCCCTCCCTGGATTTTTATACTTTCTGCAGTTGTTTCCTTTATGACTTTGTTAGTCGTTCCGGGCCGGTTACATCCTCACCGTCACTCAGCAGAAACCATAAAAACTCTGAAAGTCATAGAGTATAAAGCCTCTCCTGGCAGCAGCAATGGCGGAGTGATGCTGCAGAAATGCGGCCAAGATGCACTTAATCTAATACATTGCACTTACTGAATGATTTCATCTCTGCAGAGTGGCTGCTCCTGCATCATCAACCATCCGCGCGCCTCACTATTATCCTACAGACAGAAGACAGGGCGGACATTGCAGACCCCGCTCCCAGCGACTGCACTATTATACACGAGGCCGCGGCAGATCACATCCCAATAACATCTCCATTTATTACAGGGACACTGGGATATACAGGCCGCTCGTAACTTATCTGCTAAACCACTAGCAGGGAGCATGACAACAATGCAAATTACTTGTACTTAAAAATCTCCAGTCTTCCAGTACTTATCAGCTGCTGTATGTCCTGCAGGAAGTGGTGTATTCTCTCCAGTCTGACACAGTGCTCTCTGCTGCCACCTCTGTCCATGTCAGGAACTGTCCAGAGCAGGAGAGGTTTTCTATGGGGATTTGCTGCTGCTCTGGACAGTTCCTGACATGGACAGAGGTGGCAGCAGAGAGCACTGTGTCAGACTGGAAAGAGTACACCACTTCCTGCAGGACATACAGCAGCTCATAAAGCAGCTCATAAATACTGGAAGACTGGAGATTTTTAAAGCGACTCTGTACCCACAATCTGACCCCCTTCAAACCACTTGTACCTTCGGATAGCTGCTTTTAATCCAAGATCTGTCCAGGGGTCCGTTTGGCAGGTGATGCAGTTAGTGTCCTAAAAAACAACTTTTAAACTGGCAGCCGGGAGTATCTGTGCCCTAACTTTGCACCACCCCTCCTTCCCTCCTCCCCACCCTCTTTATCATTAGGAATGCCACTGGAACATTTTCTTCATGCTGAACATTGCACAGGTGCCTTAAGGATCCAGCCCATGTTCAGTATTTACACAGCTGAGGAATAGGAGACAATCTGCCTGGAGCATTCCTAATGATGAGGAGGGTGGGGAGGAGGGACGGAGAGGGTGTGCCAGCCTAATGCATACACAATCTAGGTCACGCCCGTTGGGCACAGAGCTGCCAATTTAAAAGTTGTTTTTATGACAATAACTGCATCACCTGCTGAACGGACCCCAGGACAGATCTTGGATTAGAAGCAGCTATGCGAAGGTACAAGGGGTTTGGGGGGGGGGGGGGGTCAGATCGTGGGTACAGAGTCGCTTTAAGTAGAAGTAATTTACAAATCTATATAACTTTCTGACATCAGGTAATTAAAAAAAAAAGTCTCTGGAGTGCCCCTTTAGGGTATTTGTCTAAAGTAATAATCTGCACCCACCTATGTACATACTGGAAGCATACATGTATATAGGATAATTTTGAGTATATATATATATATATATATATATATATATATATAATGCACGGTTCATTTGTCTCATCCCCAGCACACATACATGTATATAGGATAATTGTGTGTGTATATATATCATGCACGGTTCCTTTGTCTCATCCCCAGCACATACATACTGTAGAGAAATCATGTACCAGATGGCTGCACATACAATATGCAGTGTTTTTCCATCTGGGACGGCGCATTATTTCCGCACAATGTGAAGGTGCAGACTGTGACGTATATGGCCGACACTAAGCAGAAGCCATGACTCCCGGGGATGAGCTGCCGGACAGGTCACATATATACAGGGCTGGCAGAAAGGATAGTGATCCTCACTCCTGTATCTGAATCCTCTTCATCTATATACCATGCACTGGGGTTATCCATCTATACACCATGCACTGGAGTTCTTCATCTATATACCATGCACTGAGATTATTCATCTATATACCATGCACTGGGATTATCCATCTATATACCATGCACTGGGATTATCCATCTATACACCATGCACTGGGGTTATCCATCTATATACCAAGCACTGGGATTATCCATCTATACACCATGCACTGGGGTTATCCATCTATATACCATGCACTGGGATTATCCATCTATACACCATGCACTGGGGTTATCCATCTATATACCATGCACTGAGATTATTCATCTATATACCATGCACTGGGGTTATCCATCTATATACCATGCACTGAGATTATTCATCTATATACCATGCACTGGGATTATTCATCTACATACACCATGCACTGGGATTATCCATCTATATACCATGCACTGGGACTATTCATGTATATACCATGCACTGGGGTTTTCCATCTATATACCATGCACTGGGATTATTTATCTATACAGCATGCACTGGGATTATTCATCTATATACACCATGCACTGGTATTATCTATCTATATACCATGCACTGGGATTATTCATCTATATACCATGCACTGGGGTTATCGATATATATACCATGCACTGGGGTTATCCATCTATATACCATGCACTGGGATTATCCATCTATACACCATGCACTGGGATTATCCATCTATACACCATGCACTGGGATTATTCATCTATATACCATGCACTGGGATTATTCATCTATATACCATGCACTGGGGTTATCCATTTATACATCATGCACTGGGATTATCCATCTACATACCATGCACTGGGATTATTCATCTATATACCATGCACTGGGATTATTCATCTATATACCATGCACTGGGATTATTCATCTATATACCATGCACTGGGGTTATCCATTTATACATCATGCACTGGGATTATCCATCTACATACCATGCACTGGGATTATTCATCTATATACCATGCACTGGGATTATTCATCTATATACATCATGCACTGGGATTATTCATCTATATACATCATGCACTGGGATTATTATGGCTGCAGTCCATCTATCATGGAGACATAGACACGGAACAGCAGAAGGTATAGTCTCTGCTTTATAATGAAGAATGATCTCTCTGCAGCCGCATCACTTCCCAGCTCCTGCTTCTCCCAGCTGGGGGGGGGGGGGATGGCGGTGGCTACAGGCAGCTTCACCGAGTCTATAGAGGATAGTTACATAACCGCATACATGCCGCTCTCTTATATGTGACACAATATTGTACACCCCACCCCCCTCCTACAGAGTAGAACATTGTTCCTCGTGTTCCAAGACATATAGTGTATCCAGACCAGAAGTTTCAGGAGAAAAAGGGGGGTCTTCCCATATACCTGGCCTGGGGGTTCCTAAGGTAAGAAGGTCATTTGGAAGGGGGGGGGGTTAACACATCTTCAGAATTTTCCTGACCAGGTTGGAAAATCAGTCTATACTGCGTATAATTCACAGGAGAACTAGCAGATAGATATATATATATATATATATATATATATATATATATATATATATATATATATATATATATCTTAAAATGGATCCACAACATGGCCGCCCAGGGGGAATAATCATTCGGGTGAGTCCCCTGTTTGCTAACAATGGAGTTTATACAATTTCCTACTTGTCACGCCTGTTTCTTATAGGGGAAGCTATAGCGGACCTGTCTGCAGGAAAACAGAGGTGTAAATATGGCCATATAGCTAGGCATACTAGTCATCATGATTTCGGGGACAACTCTATGATTTCCTTAGTCTTCTTCATCAGGGAGAGAAAAAGAACATAGGTAATAATAAGGTTGAAAAAAAAAAAGACAAGAAAACCCTACAGTGCTCATCCAGACAAAAACCATCCAGACATCCACATCACGGAGAGAAAGTTTCTTCCCAACTCCAAAAATGTATGCAAATGAGGCTCAAGTGCCCACAGGGTGTTCCCCTGTGTGGCATGTTGGGCCACGCCCCCTGGACACTTAGGCCTCATTTGCATAATATCAAAACTGCTTATATCTTGTGTGTCCACAATCGTGGCAGAACATTGTGGTGTAAAATAATTCAGCTAAATAGACTAAACAATCTCAGGATGAACCAAAATTACCAACAGCCTGGTAGAGGGTGATACATCCAGTGCATTCTCAGGGGGTCTAGTATAGGTTTGCACAGTCTAAGATATAGAAACTATTAGTAATTGCGAAATGACAATTTACATCTTAAGGTCCAGACTTATAAAATAAGTGATCTGTTTTTTTCTACCCACCCCCTCCCCCAGAACAGCTCCTCTGCAGGCCGGGTCGGGTACTGCAGCCCCATTCATTAGAAGAGACTGTTTCTTTCAGCGGGGACAGCCGCCGTTCCTCCAGTAACATATCCTCTCAGGATTGTAACTAAAGCTTCCCGGGATTTTCTTCTTTCTCCAGCAAATATTTTCAGCGGTTATTAAGATGCGCAGTTCACACATAGGTCAGAGCGAACCACCAGGCAAACGTATGTAAATGCTGACACCATTCACCAAAATAGCAACAATTGATATGTACTGTGTCTGCAGAGCGCTGCACCAATGAGCCCTGACATATTGTTCTGTGGAATAGGAATACGGCTCCATTCATCTCACCCGGGAGCGGCACGTAGTCACCCAGATGGAGGGCGACCATCCCGCCCCCATCACACAGGTGCATGATAGGCTGATAAATTCAGGTTTTATCATTTTAGGTCCATATTTTTTTCACCCAAAAGAATTATGTTAAATTTTATGGGGAAACACAACACAGTCTACGGGTCGCTGCTGGCACAAAAAAAATAAAAAAAAATAAAAATTTGACTAAACCATGGTGGTATTTAAAAAGTAAGGCTTAAAGGGGTCCAGCGCTACAAAAACACGGCCACTTTCCCCCTACTGTTGTCTCCAGTTTGGGTGTAGGTTTTGAAACTCAGTTCCATTAAAGTAAATGGAGCTTAATTGCAAACTGCACCTGACCTGGAGACAACAGTAGGGGGAAAAGTGGCCATGTTTTTGTAGCGCTGGATAACCCCTTTAAGGAAACCCTGTGATCTGTTGTGACAGGGGAAACAGCCAGGATAGGGTTAATAGGTTAGGGTAGAAGGCTTGAGTGAGAAAAGGAGGGGCCCACAGAGGGAAAAAGGAGGGGCCCACAGAGGGAAAAAAGGAGGGGCCTACAGAGGGAAAAAAGGAGGGGCACACAGAGGGAAAAGGAAGGGCACACAGAGGGAAAAGGAGGGGCACACGGAGGGAAAAGGAGGGGCACACAGAGGGAAAAGGAGGGGCACACAGAGGGAAAAGGAGGGGCACACAGAGGGAAAAGGAGGGGCACACAGAGGGAAAAGGAGGGGCACACAGAGGGAAAAGGAGGGGCCCACAGAGGGAAAAGGAGGGGCCCACAGAGGGAAAAGGAGGGGCCCACAGAGGGAAAAGGAGGGGCCCACAGAGGGAAAAAGGAGGGGCCCACAGAGGGAAAAGGAGGGGCCCACAGAGGGAAAAGGAGGGGCCCACAGAGGGAAAAGGAGGGGCCCACAGAGGGAAAAAGGAGGGGCCCACAGAGGGAAAAAGGAGGGGCCCACAGAGGGAAAAAGGAGGGGCCCACAGAGGGAAAAGGAGGGGCCCACAGAGGGAAAAAGGAGGGGCCCACAGAGGGAAAAAGGAGGGGCCCACAGACGGAAAAAGGAGGGGCCCACAGAGGGAAAAGGAGGGGCCCACAGAGGGAAAAAGGAGGGGCCTACAGAGGGGAAAAGGAGGGGCCCACAGAGGGAAAAGGAAGGGCATAGATTGGTCCTTGCTCTCTCCTGATGTAACTCTCGTTAGGAGAAGGCCGGTTAGTTGAGAGCCCCCCCCCCCCCCGCCCGTCCGTCCTTCCCTGTTGTGGGTCTGGGGATCCCTGAGGTTGGTCATGGAAACTGAATGAGTGGCACAGGGATGTAATTCCCCGATGTAAATGATCATCCAGAGGAAGTTTGTATTTGGGCTCCCGGCAGTCTGGTGTCTCCCGACAGCTATTTAGCCATCAGCGGGTCATTTTATATAGAGGGGTCCTGAGCCAGCAGCGGGCAGCTGGGGGGCAAAAATTAGGTTGGGTGAAGCAGATGGGCATCACTATTGGAGTTTCAACGACCCCACCAGTCTAGTTATTTAAATGAAAAGTCCATCGATTTGTAAAAGCCGGCAGGGCTAGGGGGAAAACTAATGACAAGTAGGAACGGTGAGCGGGTGGAGCGGCCACGGGACCCCTTCCAAAAGTCATTTTCCCTAAATTGTGATAACAGCCTGTCAAGGCGAATGGACTGGCTCAGCCACCACAGTCCCACCACAGTCACTGATTGGCTGAGCAGCCAGTCCATCAGCCGGGTTGTGATGTGGACTGGCCAAGTTAGTAAATCATTGGTAACTTTTTATAAAAACAGCACCACATCTGTCCACAGGTTGTACTGCAGCTTGGTCCTTACTGCAATACCATAAATAACCTATAGACAAGAGTGGCGCTATTTCTATATTTTTCCAATCTGTACGACCCCTTTAAGTAACCGTGTACGGTCTGCGGCACTGACTATATACTAAACCCAGGATCCGCTATCATAAATAATTGGTTAATCTGTCTACTGGCTTAAATTGGAAAAATTAATATTAGTCTACTGAAACCCTGCCGTTCCTCTACCGAGACTGTCCTATTTTCATACTTTTATCCTGTTGCTTAGCAATGAGCGCACAGAACGTCTGTATCAGAGGAAGCGGAGGCACCGGCCTCTTCTTCTGTTCTCCCTTTGCTTCAGTTTTCAAAGTATTCTCATTATAAGTGACTACAGGAATGAATAGAGACGTCCGGGGCTGAAAATGGGCTGATTTATACCAGAAACAGCGCCACTCTCCTCTATACAGGCCATGGCTGGTACTGCAGCTAAGCTCTCTCTATAACAGATGAGCTGCAATACCACACACAACCTATAGGGTGGCGCTGTTTCTGTAATAAGAAAAAAAGAAGAGGGTTGTTAGCTGCTGAATTAGAGGCTCATCTATTTTATTACTGAACAAATGATGAAAAACAACAACCCAAATCTTGTGCCACCACTTTCATCAGGACCCCATGAAGAAAGAGATCCTTCCACTCAAAAAAAAAAGAACCAGAGCTCCTCAGGGGCTGGACTAAAGAGTCATGTGACTCAACTCTGGAGAATGGTTAATTCAATGTATAAGGGGAGGAGCAAATATCATGCTCTATTTTCACCCAGGCGAGTGCAACATAGGCTGTGGCCACGTATAGATGTAAGGGTGAGATTCAATAAATCCCAATTTAATGAAGTGGCTTTCAGTTATTTAAAGGGGCACTCTTGCTCAATATTTTTACATTCACATCAACTGGTGTCAGAAAGTTATACATTTCCATTTAAAAATCTCCAGTCTTCCAGTACTTATCAGCTGCTGTATATCCTGCTGGAAGTGATGTATTCTTTCCAGTCTGACACAGTGCTCTCTGCTGCCACCTCTGTCCATGTCAGGAACTGTCCAGAGCAGGAGAGGTTTTCTATGGGGATTTGCTGCTGCTCTGGACAGTTCCTGATATGGACAGAGGTGGCAGCAGAGAGCACTGTGTCAGACTGGAGAGAATACACCTGCAGGACATACAGCAGCTGAGAAGTACTGGAAGACTGGAGATTTTTACATAGAAATAATTGCAAATATACATAACTTCCTGACACCAGTTGATTTGATAGAAAAATATTTATTGCCGGAGTGCCCATTTAAACACTACGGGTATAACTGTTTTTGACCTCATTTTGCAGCTGGGAATGGCGACTATGAGACTATTATATAACATAGGGAAACATACGATACAGCCTGGGCTGAAATACTGCCAGGTCCCCTGGCCTCGTAATAAGAAACTATTGGAGACGAGAACAGCTCATAAAATAGAACATCTACCACGGAACGTTCCGGCAGCGCTCGGTCACTACGACATGGTGGGAAATAACCAGAAAGGGAAATACTTTCTCTAACAACTGAGCCAAGAAATCAATTCTGCCCGGTCCCCATACTGTGAGGAGGATGAAGGAGACGAGCGTCTTATAAAGATCGGGGGGGGGGGGGGGCAGCCGGCAGTAACTGTCCAGGTTCCCTTCGCAGGAGATAATGAGCAGGAGAGGTTTTCTATGGGGATTTGCTGCTGCTCTGGACAGTTCCTGACATGGACAGAGGTGGCAGCAGAGAGCACTGTTTCAGACTGGAGAGAATACACCACTTCCTGCAGGACATACAGCAGCTGATAAGTACTGGAAGACTGGAGATTTTTCAATAGAAGTAATTTACAAATCTGTATAACTTTCTGACACCAGTTGATGTGGAAGAGAAAATAAAAATCACTGGAGTGCCCCTTTAGAGGAGCAGAATGGATGACCCTTTAACTCAAAGTTCACTAAGGGTACTATTACACAAAGTGATTTTTCGACGATCAATGATTAACGATCTCTAAACGAAGGCTATGGCGAACGACCTGAAATAGTTCACCCAATTCCACGGAACGATGATTGTTACTTATCATCGTCTGGTCATCTCTATTGCGTCCGTCGCTACTGCGAACGATGTCTTATTCCATGCGAATGATTTGCAAACGATCAATGATAAAAATAGGTCCAAACGATTTATTGTTAATTTTTACACATATACAGAGATAAATTACCGTAAATAACTATATATAAGAGATACCTGTTCGTGACGCCACAATCTGATGTAACAATCAGATAAATGATCAGTAAACATAATAATACGCATGACTATTACATGCGTCTTCCAGTATTACAGGACTGACGGCCACTGTGAATAATCTCCCGTCCTGGGGATATTGTTTGTAAAACCTTTACATCTACGGGGACTGGAAATGCATTGTTTTGTTTGCACACAAGTCTCTGATTTAATCAAGCCGACAGATTTGTTTGTTTTCGCTGCTCAGACGGCAAATAGTTCAGGGGCATAAAAAGGCGGATCATCCTGGTGACAGTGATCCAGGCCCAGATAGCACAAACATAGAACTAGAAGGATTTAGTTAAAGCTGCATGAGGGTGGCAAACTATGAAGTATACCGCCAGACAAACCTGACCAATCCAGTGTGCCGGATGTCACCAATCCTAATCCTCCTCCTCTCCACACAGATACAACAGTCCTGCAATGCATGCACCCTACTACAACTTTTACATGAAAGGAAATGCTGGATATAATGGGGAAAAATAAAAAGGAACGTTTTATTTTTGACAAAAAAGGGAAATAAAATGGATGAGGGACAAGACAGACTCAGTTCCCATTAGCGGTCCCGGGGAATATGTGCATCAGCGTGGTACATCAAGCGCCACTTTTACGCCAAGATTCTTACAGATCAAAACAGCAATTTGAGTCCATTGTCCGCAGATCGTGTCAGAAGCTTCTAACGTCTGGATGTGATTAATGAAGACATCGCTGCCACCAGCAAACCTCTACAGACCGCCATGGCAGAGCGACAGCGGGAAGTGCGTGACCTAGAACTCAAATCACTGGGGGAGGGGGGGAGATATCATAGTATATATCATAGTGTATATAGTGTATATATATCATAGTATCAACAGGAAGACACTGGTGCGAGTGAGGGAAGAGGAGTCACCTTCTCTTTGGACATATTAGGTTCATAATATACTTAGGACTTGTTAGATAAGAGAGTCAGGATCCTTATCAATTGAAGTAGTAGTTCACACACACAAAAATATTCTTTAAAATTAACTGGTGCCAAAAACTGCCAGATTTGTAATTTACTTCTATTAAAAAAATCTCCAGTCTTCCAGTACTTATGAACTGCTGTATGTCCTGCAGGAAGTGATGTATTCTCTCGAGTCTGACACCGTGCTCTCTGCTGCCACCTCTGTCCATGTCAGGAACTGTCCAGAGCAGCAGCAAATCCCCATAGAAAACCTCTCCTGTTCTGGACAGTTCCTGATATGGACAGAGGTGGCAGCAGAGAGCACTGTGTCAGACTGGAGAGAATACACCACTTCCTGCAGGACATACAGCAGCTGAGAAGTACTGGAAGACTGGAGATTCTTAAATAGAAGAAAATTATAAATCTATACAACTTTCTGGCACCAGTTGGGAGGCTGGGGGGAGGGAGGGACCCTAACAAATCGGTGAAGCAGATTGGCGCCTGAATGATATCAGTGTGTTTTTGAAGGGGTTAAACAACAGTTTTGGAGGTTGAGGAATAGAATGGGATGGGTCTGGTCGCGGGTTCCTGTGTGATCCAGATAGGTATATGTATATATATATATATATATATATATATATATATATATATATAGTTATATACAGTCATGTTATATACGAGTCACAGCCCGACAATAACATAAGATTTAAAAAAAAAAATTATATATATATATATATATATATATATATATATATATATATATATATAACGCATTCTATAAGACTACAAAATCTAATGCAGGGGAGGGATACAGATCTGTTTATATGTAAGTATAGGGGGGGGGAGATTTTCCTTATTGGAATGTTAAAGTAGTTCTCCAGCCTTACATAACTGATGGCCGATCCTCAGGATATTAGATAGTGAGAGGTCCGACCCTCAGCAGCCGCCCCCTCCCCCTGATCAGCTGTATGAATGGGCATCTACATTCGTACTGATCAGCAGGAATGGGGGGGAGTCGGACCCCTGTCAATCTAATATCCTGAGAATCGGCCAACAATTATATAACGCTGGAGAACCCCTTTAGCCTCTCAATAAGGAAATCTCAATGCTCAGCAATATCCCCATATACATGTACCTCTAGATTATAGTGGTGGGGGGGATGTAGCTGTAGATTATAGTGGTCCGGGGGGGTTAAACTGTAGATTATAGTGGTCCGGGGGGATGTAACTATAGATTATAGTGGTCGGGGGCTGTAGTTGTAGATTATAGTGGTGGGGGGATGTAGCTGTAGATTATAGTAGTCGGGGGAAGTGGCTGTGGATTATAGTGGTCGGGGGGATGTAACTATAGATTATAGTGGTCGGGGGCTGTAGTTGTAGATTTCTCTCACCGTCTCTATTATTCCACGTGATCGTACAGAACGTTGGGATGGATCAGGCCGTTCCTGGTGACAGATTATTTTGGTTGCGGTCCCGATGGAAATCCAGGAGTCTAATTAAATTCCATCTTTACTTCTGCTGAATTGTTAATTATTTCTTACAGCCGGAGGTCGCCGTCCTTGTTTAGCGGATTTATTAATTAGCGACATCACCTACAAGTTTCTTGGACGTTACCGACATCGGATTTCGGATGATGGGAGGGGTCTAATGTGTCCTGTGGAAGGGGCTGAGCTGCAATACCTGACACAACCTCAGGGGAGCGGGGGCGCTGGTTTGGGATTCTAGCGCCATCTGGGCTGCAATGGGCCGACATCCCCCACCCCGGCCTTATTACCCCAAATGCCCCTGTAAGATTCCTGTAATAGATGGAGATGAGGGAAGAGCTTGTAGTGCAGTCACCTAAGATTGTTTCGGCCTCTTCTGCTTTTATTCTGATATTTCTGATGGCAGGAACAGGGGGTGCAGGCCGCGCCATTCTTACAATGAGAAAGTAACACAATGGAGATAAAGCCAAAGGCTGTTAGAGAGGTCAGTGGTAGCCAAGATCACTGTAGGGTTCTATGTCACTAAGATCACGGTAGGGTTCTATGGTCACATACTGTAGTTTATTATAGAGTTCTATGGTCACATACTGTAGTTTATTATAGAGTTCTATGGTCACATACTGCAGTTTATTATAGAGTTCTATGGTCACATACTGTAGTTTATGACAGGGTTCTCTATAAGTTTATTATAGAGTTCTATGGTCACATACTGCAGTTTATAATAAGGTTGTGCAGTAACTAACAGCACTGTAGGTTTCTATGGATAACTAAGACCATCAGAGGTTCCAAAGTTCGGTTCAGTAAAAGTACAGGAGATGCATGTATTAGTAGTACGGACCCCCGAGTGTGGCTGCATTAGGGCCCCTCTAATTATAGGCCTTGGACTCTGGTAACTTCCTTTTATATGACGGAGTAATGACAGAGCCACGACAGCTATAGGATGGAGCCGTGACAGCTATATGACAGAGCCGCGACAGCTATATGACAGAGCCGCGACAGCTATATGACAGAGCCACGACAGCTATATGACAGAGCCACGACAGCTATATGACAGAGCCACGACAGCTATATGACAGAGCCATGACAGCTATATGACAGAGCCACGACAGTAATATGGCAGAGCCGCGACAGCTATATGACAGAGCCGCGACAGCTATATGACAGAGCCGCGACAGCTATATGACAGAGCCGCGACAGCTATATGACAGAGCCGTGACAGCTATATGACAGAGCCGTGACAGCTATATGACAGAGCCGTGACAGCTATATAATGGAGCAATGACAGCTATATGACGGAGCAATGACAGCTATATGACGGAGCAATGACAGCTATATGACAGAGCAATGACAGCTATATGACAGAGCAATGACAGCTATATGACGGAGCAAAGACAGCTATATGACGGAGCAATGACAGCTATATGACAACTATCTCAGATCCCACGGACTGCAGTGACAGCTCAGTCTGCAGTTTTGGGTATTCAGCGAGGTCCTAGACTGTGTGACATCAATGACAAGTCAGACAAAGTGTCCTGTGGGGGCACCCTGCCTGTATGATGGGGCGTTATCTATCATTATATATCAGTGATGATCATCCATCTCCCTGTATTACAGCCTCAACCAATACACCAGTATGACCAGTACACCAGCCATGACCAGACCAGTACACCAATACACCAGTATGGCCAGTACACCAGTCATGACTATAGCCATCACTATACCAGTACACCAGCCATGACTATACCAGTACACCAATACACCAGTATGGCCAGTACACCAGCCATGACTATACCAGTACACCAATACACCAGTATGGCCAGTACACCAGCCATGACTATACCAGTACACCAATACACCAGTATGGCCAGTACACCAGCCATGACTATACCAGTACACCAATACACCAGTATGGCCAGTACACCAGCCATGACTATACCAGTACACCAATACACCAGTATGGCCAGTACACCAGCCATGACCATACCAGTACACCAGCCATGACCATACCAGTACACCAGCCATGATTATACCAGTACACCAGCCGTGATTATACCAGTACACCAGCCATGATTATACCAGTACACCAGCCATGATTATACCAGTACACCAGCCATGATTATACCAGTACACCAGCCATGATTATACCAGTACACCAGCCATGATTATACCAGTACACCAGCCATGATTATACCAGTACACCAGCCATGATTATACCAGTACACCAGCCATGATTATACCAGTACACCAGCCGTGATTATACCAGTACACCAGCCGTGATTATACCAGTACACCAGCCGTGATAAGACCAGTACACCAGCCATGATTATACCAGTACACCAGCCTTCACTATACCAGTACATCAGCCATGATTATACCAGTACACCAGCCATGATTATACCAGTACACCAGCCGTGATTATACCAGTACACCAGCCTTCACTATACCAGTACATCAGCCATGATCAGACCAGTACATCAGCCATGATGTACTGGTATATATATATATATTATATATTATATATATATATATATATATATATATATATATATATATATATATATATAATCTCCCTCCAGGACTCTGCATATACAGGATATAACCAGCATCTCCCTCCTCTCCCATCTCCCTCCAGGATCAGCAATAAGATGACATTTACCCAGAAGGAGCTGCAGTATCAGGAGCTGCCAAGTCGCAGGGTGGTGCCTCCTACTTGATGCCAATAGTTGTGTCTATATACACACTGATATACACACACACACACAATATACACACAATATATACACACCAATATACACAATATATACACCCCAATATATATACACCAATATACACACAGTATATCCACCACTGATCCCACCTGTGCCTCATCCCTGCACCCCCCAAAAAGTTCAGAGAAGTCTAATAAAATATAAGATCCCACCTTTCTGGTCTCAGGGGTCGGGGCGAACCTCAATCACCTAAACGTCTGCACCCAAAGTCCCTAAATAAATTCCATATATACAAGTGCAGCAGCAACATAGAAGCCTATAGTATGTGTACAACATAGAAGACTATGCATACACTATATAGGACTATGCATCCACTATATAGGAGACTGCATACACTATATAGAAGACTATGCATACACTATATAGAAGACTATGCATACACTATATAGAAGACTATGCATACACTATATAGAAGACTATGCATACACTATATAGGAGACTGCATACACTATATAGAAGGCTATGCATACACTATATAGAAGACTATGCATACACTATATAGGACTATGCATCCACTATATAGGACTATGCATCCACTATATAGAAGACTATGCATCCACTATATAGAAGACTATGCATCCACTATATAGAAGACTATGCATACACTATATAGAAGACTATGCATACACTATATAGAAGGCTATGCATACACTATATAGGAGACTATGCATACACTATATAGAAGACTATGCATACACTATATAGAAGACTATGCATACACTATATAGAAGACTATGCATACACTATATAGGACTATGCATACACTATATAGAAGACTATGTATACACTATATAGAAGACTATGCATACACTATATAGGACTATGCATACACTATATAGAAGACTATGCATACACTATATAGAAGACTATGCATACACTATATAGGAGACTATGCATACACTATATAGGACTATGCATACACTATATAGGACTATGCATACACTATATAGAAGACTATGCATACACTATATAGGAGACTATGCATACACTATATAGGACTATGCATACACTATATAGAAGACTATGCATACACTACATAGAAGACTATGCATACACTACATAGAAGACTATGCATACACTATATAGAAGACTATGCATACACTATATAGAAGACTATGCATACACTATATAGAAGACTATGCATACACTATATAGAAGCCTATGCATACACTATATAGAAGACTATGCATACACTATATAGAAGACTATGCATACACTATATAGAAGACTATGTATACACTATATAGAAGACTATGCATACACTATATAGAAGACTATGCATACACTATATAGAAGACTATGCATACACTATATAGAAGACTATGCATACACTATATAGAAGGCTATGCATACACTATATAGGAGACTATGCATACACTATATAGAAGACTATGCATACACTATATAGAAGACTATGCATACACTATATAGAAGACTATGCATACACTATATAGGACTATGCATACACTATATAGAAGACTATGTATACACTATATAGAAGACTATGCATACACTATATAGGACTATGCATACACTATATAGAAGACTATGCATACACTATATAGAAGACTATGCATACACTATATAGGAGACTATGCATACACTATATAGGACTATGCATACACTATATAGGACTATGCATACACTATATAGAAGACTATGCATACACTATATAGGAGACTATGCATACACTATATAGGACTATGCATACACTATATAGAAGACTATGCATACACTACATAGAAGACTATGCATACACTACATAGAAGACTATGCATACACTATATAGAAGACTATGCATACACTATATAGAAGACTATGCATACACTATATAGAAGACTATGCATACACTATATAGAAGACTATGCATGCAGTCCCGGCCATAGTGTCCCCGCAGTCCCGGCCATAGTGTCCCCGCAGTCCCGGCCATAGTGTCCCCGCAGTCCCGGCCATAGTGTCCCCGCAGTCCCGGCCATAGTGTCCCCGCAGTCCCGGCCATAGTGTCCCCGCAGTCCCGGCCATAGTGTCCCCGCAGTCCCGGCCATAGTGTCCCCGCAGTCCCGGCCATAGTGTCGGGCTATGTCCCTTGGGTCAGGGACTAAAGGGGTCCCCTCCATCCCCGGATGACCGTGTATGCAGATGTATGTCAGAGATTGGTCGCAGTTCGGTGCCGGGAGGTTTCCGTGAGGTTAGACCCCCGGGACCCCCCATCTCTCTCCCCACTATCCTGCATGGCGGCGGCGGCGGTGCTCCGGTGTGTGTGCTGTGTGCACGGTGCGGGGTGCGGGCACCGGGATACATGGTCACTCACCGCGGTGCCGAGCTCCTAACTGGATGCTTCATCTACAGCCCGGTGTACGGTACAGCTCGGCGGGGGCACAGCACGGAGGGTGTACGGTACAGCTCGGCGGGGGCACAGCACGGAGGGAGCACGGAGGAGGCGGCAGCAGCCAGGCCGGTGTCATCCAGCTAATCCATTCCGTCCATGCTGCTGGCGGGGAGCGGGGAGCGGACGTTACTACCGGGCGGGAGGGGAGAGGGGGGGAGACAGGCGGCGCCGGGAGACGAGGACATTCTCCGAGGATTCCCTGGAATCACGTCTGCACGAACCACATCCATCAGCCCATGGCCGACCACCTCCCTGCTGCCGACCACCTCCCTGCTGCCGACCACCTCCCTGCCGGCCACCTGAGCGGACAGCGACCGCTACACAGAAACACAGACTGGACAGAATGGAATCAGCCAGCGGCGCCGGGAGATGGATATATACACAGTGACAGTATACAGGGGGGGGGGGGGGGGGGGGGGGGGGTATATACACAGTGACTGTATACAGGGGGGGATATATACAGTGACAGTATACAGGGGGGATATATACACTGACAGTATACAGGGGGGATATATACACAGTGACAGTATACGGGGGGGGGTATATACACAGTGACAGTATACGGGGGGGGGTATATACACTGACAGTATACAGGGGGGGTATATACAGTGACAGTATACGGTGGGGGATATATACACTGTGACAGTATACAGCATGGGGGATATATACACTGTGACAGTATACAGGGGGATATATACACTGTGACAGTATACAGGGGGGATATATACACTGTGACAGTATACAGGGGGGATATATACAGTGACAGTATACGGGGGGGGGATATATACACTGTGACAGTATACAGCGGGGGGATATATACACTGTGACAGTATACAGGGGGATATATACACTGACAGTATACAGGGGGGTATATACAGTGACAGTATACAGGGGGGGTATATACAGTGACAGTATACGGGGGGGGATATATACACTGTGACAGTATACAGGGGGGGATATACACTGACAGTATACAGGGGGGGATCTATACACTGTGACAGTATACAGGGGGATATATACACTGTGACAGTATACAGGGGGATATATACACTGTGACAGTATACAGGGGGGGTATATACAGTGACAGTATACAGGGGGGGTATATACAGTGACAGTATACAGGGGGGGTATATACAGTGACAGTATACGGGGGGGGATATATACACTGTGACAGTATACAGCGGGGGGATATATACACTGTGACAGTATACAGGGGGATATATACACTGTGACAGTATACAGGGGGGATATATATACAGTGACAGTATACGGGGGGGGGGGATATATACACAGTGACAGTATACAGGGGGGGATATATACACAGTGACAGTATACAGGGGGGGATATATACACTGTGACAGTATACAGCGGGGGGGATATATACACTGTGACAGTATACAGGGGGGGATATACACTGTGACAGTATACACAAGGGGGGGTGATATATCCAGCTGCTCAGGATCAGCAAACGAACAGGTGCGACATTCAGGAGCCTGGGAGAGTAGGATGGATCAGATTGGATGCCATCCTGCTTCCCAAGAGACGATGATTAGGAGAGTGGTCACATTACGCTGGTTTGCTGACTTCAGTCCTCAGAATGGAGTTGTGTAAGAGGGTGTGCAGGTGTATATGACAGGGCCTGCTAGCAGCGGGGGAAGTAACAGGGGAGCAGCTGCCATGGGGCCACTGAGCATGACTATAATTATATCAGTATACACCATCAACCCTGTACTGTGACATCACTGTGTGTAGTATCCCCCCTGTACTGTGACATCACTGTGTGTATTATCCCTGTACTGTGACATCACTGTGTGTATTATCCCTGTACTGTGACATCACTGTGTGTATTATCCCCCCTGTACTGTGACATCACTGTGTGTATTATCCCCCCTGTACTGTGACATCACTGTATATTATCCCTGTACTGTGACATCACTGTGTGTATTATCCCTGTACTGTGACATCACTGTGTGTATTATCCCTGTACGGTGACATCAGTGTGTGTAGTATCCATGTACTGTGACATCACTGTGTGTATTATCCCTGTACTGTGACATCACTGTATTATCCCTGTACTGTGACATCACTGTGTATTATCCCTGTACTGTGACATCACTGTGTATTATCCCCCCTGTTCTGTGACATCACTGTGTATTATCCCCCCCTGTACTGTGACATCACTGTGTGTAATTTCCCTGTACTGTGACATCACTGTGTGTATTATCCCTGTACTGTGACATCACTGTATTATCCCTGTACTGTGACATCACTGTGTGTATTATCCCCCCCTGTACTGTGACATCACTGTGTGTAATTTCCCTGTACTGTGACATCACTGTGTGTATTATCCCTGTACTGTGACATCACTGTGTATTATCCCTGTACTGTGACATCACTGTGTGTATTATCCCCCCTGTTCTGTGACATCACTGTGTATTATCCCCCCCTGTACTGTTACATCACTATGTGTAATTTCCCTGTACTGTGACATCACTGTGTGTATTATCCCTGTACTGTGACATCACTGTATTATCCCTGTACTGTGACATCACTGTGTATTATCCCTGTACTGTGACATCACTGTGTGTATTATCCCCCCTGTACTGTTACATCACTGTGTGTATTATCGCCCCTGTACTGTGACATCACTGTGTGTATTATCCCCCCTGTACTGTGACATCACTGTATTATCCCTGTACTCAGGGGCGCCGCAATGATGAGGCGACCTGAGTCGTCTGCCTCAGGCGGCGCCACCAGCTATCTTCATGGGGGCGGCATTCAGGGCCGCTTTAACCAGAGGGCACATGGTGCACGTGCACCGGGCCCACTGGTTAAAGGGGCCCCCCCCCGAGCAGGCCGGCCGTTGCTATGTGCGACCAATGCGGTCGCACAGGGCTCCGGCCACCAGCCTGTCAGGGGGGAGCGCCATGGATGGGTAATCTACTTACCCCTCCATGGCGCCCCCTGCAGGGCCCCCCCGTCCGCCGCTGCCCCCGCCCGCTGCTGCTGCGGCGCTTCAGCGCTGCAGCAGCAGCAACACTGACAGAGAGAGAGCCATTGGCTCCCTCCCTGTCAGTCACTCTTGTGGCCGCACTTCCTGCGGTCACAAGAGGCCGCGCTCTCCCTCTAGCGCCCGACGTCACTGGAGCGTCGGCGCGAGGGTAAGGGGAGTGCAGCCTCTTGTGACCGCCGGAAGTGCGGCCACAGGAGGGAAGAGAAGAGGAACGCGTGGACCCAGGTGAGTAACAGTGTTTGTTTTTTTTCAATGTTATATGGGAGGGGGAGCTATATACTACGAAGGGGGGCGGGGGGGGGGGTTTAGGGGGGGCACAGGGGGCTATATACTATGGGGGAGGACGGGGCTATATACTATAGGGGAGGACAGGGGGCTATATACTATGGGGGAGCACAGGGGGCTATATACTACTGGGGAGCACAGGGGAGCTATATACTATGGGGGGGGGCACAGGGGGCTATATACTATGGGGGGGCACAGGGGGCTATATACTATGGGGGAGCACAGGGGGCTATATACTATGGGGGAGCACAGGGGTCTATATACTATGGGGGAGGACAGGGGGCTATATACTATGGGGGAGCACAGGGGGCTATATACTATGGGGGAGCACAGGGGGCTATATACTATGGGGGGCACAGGGGGCTATATACTATGGGGGAGCACAGGGGAGCTATATACTATGGGGGAGCACAGGGGGCTATATACTATGGGGGAGCACAGGGGGCTATATACTATGGGGGAGCACAGGGGAGCTATATACTATGGGGGAGCACAGGGGACCTATATACTATGGGAGAGCACAGGGGACTATATACTACTGGGGAGCACAGGGGTCTATATACTATGGGGAGCACAGGGAATCTATATACTATGGGGGAGCACAGGGGGCTATATACTATGGGGGAGCACAGGGGGGCTATATACTATGGGGGAGCACAGGGGGCTATATACTATGGGGGAGCACAGGGGAGCTATATACTATGGGGAGCACAGGGGAGCTATATACTACTGGGGAGCACAGGGGAGCTATATACTACTGGGGAGCACAGGGGAGCTATATACTACTGGGGAGCACAGGGGGCTATATACTACTGGGGAGCACAGGGGGCTATATACTACTGGGGAGCACAGAGGGGCTATATACTATGGGGGAGCACAGGGGAATATATACTATGGGGGAGCACTGGGGAGCTATATACTATTGGGGAGCACAGGGGACTATATACTATTGGGGAGCACAGGGGAGGTATATACTATTGGTGAGCACAGGGAGCTATATCATATTGAGGAGCACAGGGGTCTATATACTATGGGGGAGAGCACAGGGGGGCTATATATTATGGAGAGCACAGGGGGGCTATATACTATTGGGGAGAGCACAGGGGGCTATATACTATTGGGGGGAGCACAGGGGGGCTATATACTATTGGGGGAGAGCACAGGGGGGCTATATACTATTGTGGGAGAGCATAGGGGTCTATATACTATTGGAGAGCACAGGGGGACTATATACTATTGGGGGAGAGCACAGGGGGGCTATATACTATTGTGGGAGAGCACAGGGGGGCTATATACTATTGTGGGAGAGCACAGGGGGGCTATATACTACTGGGGAGAGTGCACAGGGGGGCTATATACTAATGGGGGAGCGCACAGGAGGGCTGTATATAACTGGAGGAGCACATGAGGGTCTATATACTACAGGGACACCTTAAAACTATGGAGGCACAGAGGGGTGTAACTATGTAGGGGTACAGAGGGGTGTAACTACTGTATAGGGGTACAAGGGACCTAACTACTGGATGTGTTGGAGCCTAAAATATTTGTCTGGCAGATTCTGGAGAGAAGATTCACAGCCAGGAGAAGACTTCAAGGTGGCCCAGGCTGGATGGAGAGAAAAAGAAAAGGTGACAGACTCTGATTGGAGAAAACACCCCCGGTGAGTCACTGGATGTAACTGCACTCTGTTATAGGATTGTAGTGTTAGGGGTCATGATGTGGCGGTATTATGTAATGGTATCATTGGTGATATCTTTCTGTTTTGTTTAGTGCAGTTTTTATGTAATATGTAATCACTGTATTGTGGAAATAGTGTTATAAGGTAACTACTGTATGTATTGGGGCTCTTGATACAGTGTGGGGGCAAATTCAGTACATTATACAATGTGCAGAAAGGTAAGGGGGGGGGCCACTCTTGAGGGCTGTGCACTGGGCCCACCAATGTATTAAAACGGCTCTGGCGGCATTCAGTGGCAGATTATAATATGAGTGGTTCGGGCGGCCGCCCACATTATAATCCGCCACTGATTGTACCATGTACTGGAGTCCCCCCGCGCCCGGGCAGTATCTGTAATGAGATGCTGTGAGCGGGGGAGACTGTATTCATAAGCGCCCCGCTGTACTAAATCAGCCGCGCCGTGCTGATACTACAGCGCGGCGCTTATGAATACAGTCCCCCCCGCTCACAGCATCTCATTACAGATACTGCCCGGGCGCGGGGGGGGCTCCAGTACATGCATTCCACGTCCGTGATCCGTCAGGATCACGGAACGTGGGAATGCAGCCTTAGTCCCCCGGGTGATGTGCGGCTGCCGGGGGTGTCCCGTCCTGTCCCCGGCAGCACGCGCATCAGAGAGCTCCCTGTGCGCCGGAAGTCACAGGCGCACGGGGAGCTCTGTGATGCGCGCGCTGCCGGGGACAGGACGGGACACCCCGGGCAGCCGCACATCAGCCGGGACCAGACCAGAGAGGCTCGACGGGGGAACGGAGGGTAGGTGAGTTGTGTGCTGTTTTTTGTTTTTGTTTTATCTGCTGTGCAGGGGGGGGGGGGGAGAGGGGGACCATCTATAAGGTAGGGTGGAAAGAGGGGGACGATCTATAAGGGAGGGGGGAAAGAGGGGGACGATCTATAAGGGGGGACCATCTATAAGGGGGGGGACCATCTATAAGGGAGGGGGAGAGGGAAGAGGGGGACTATCTATAGGGGGGGGAAGGGGACCATCTATAAGGGAGGGGGGAAAGAGGGGGACCATCTATAAGGTAGGGGGGGAAGGGGACCATCTATAAGGGAGGGGGGAAAGAGGGGGACCATCTATAAGGTAGGGGGGGAAGGGGACCATCTATAAGGGAGGGGGGAAAGAGGGGGACCATCTATAAGGGAGGGGGGAAAGAGGGGGACCATCTATAAGGGAGGGGGGAAAGAGGGGACGATCTATAAGGGAGGGGGGAAAGAGGGGGACGATCTATAAGGGGGGGGCCATCTATAAGGGAGGAAGAGAGGGAAGAGGGGGACCATCTATAGGGGGGGAAGGGGACCATCTATAAGGGAGGGGGGAAAGAGGGGGACCATCTATAAGGGGGGGAGAGGGAAGAGGGGGACCATCTATAAGGGGGGGGGGGAGAGGGGGACCATCTATAAGGGGGGGGGAGAGGGGGACCATCTATAAGGGGGGGGAGAGAGGGAAGAGGGGGACCAACTATAAGGGGGGGGAAGAGGGGGACCATCTATAAGGGGGGAAGAGGGGGACCATCTATAAGGGAGGGGAAAGAGGGGGACCATCTATAAGGGAGGGGGGGAGAGGGGGACCATCTATAAGGGAGGGGGGAGAGGGGGACCATCTATAAGGGGGGGAGAGGGGGACCATCTATAAGGGAGAGGGGACCATCTATAAGGGGGGGAAGAGGGGGACCATCTATAAGGGGGGAAGAGGGGGACCATCTCCTAAAAGATCAGCACCCTCCTCTCCTGACATCCTCTGTGCTGCTGGGACTTCTCCTATAGGATTAGCACCCTCCTCTCCTGACATCCTCTGTGCTGCTGGGACCTCTCCTATAGGATTAGCACCCTCATCTCCTGACATCCTCTGTGCTGCTGGGACCTCTCCTATAGGATTAGCCCCCTCCTCTCCTGACATCCTCTGTGCTGCTGGGACCTCTCCTATAAAGTCAGCCCCCTCCTCTCCTGACATCCTCTGTGCAGCAAGGGACCAAACATTATGTTTATTGGGGACAGCAGTGGGGGGGGGGGCAGTAGTGGATTATTAAGTGGGCGGATTGACCGGGGGGGGGGGGGGGGCGTCATTCTATAGTTCGCCTCGGGCAGCAGAGAGGCTAGAATCACCCCTGCCTGTACTGTGACATCACTGTGTATTATCCCTGTACTGTGACATCACTATGTGTAATTTCCCTGTACTGTGACATCACTGTGTGTATTATCCCCCCTGTACTGTGACATCACTGTGTATTATCCCTGTACTGTGACATCACTGTGTGTATTATCCCTGTACTGTGACATCACTGTGTGTATTATCCCTGTACTGTGACATCACTGTGTGTATTATCCCTGTACTGTGACATCACTGTGTATTATCCCTGTACTGTTACATCACTATGTGTAATTTCCCTGTACTGTGACATCACTGTGTGTATTATCCCCCCTGTACTGTGACATCACTGTGTATTATCCCTGTACTGTGACATCACTGTGTGTATTATCCCTGTACTGTGACATCACTGTGTGTATTATCCCTGTACTGTGACATCACTGTGTGTATTATCCCTGTACTGTGACATCACTGTGTGTATTATCCCTGTACTGTGACATTACTGTGTGTATTATCCCTGTACTGTGACATTACTGTGTGTATTATCCCTGTACTGTGACATTACTGTGTGTATTATCCCCCTGTACTGTGACATCACTGTGTGTATTATCCCCCCTGTACTGTGACATTACTGTGTGTATTATCCCTGTACTGTGACATCACTGTGTGTATTATCCCCCCTGTACTGTGACATTACTGTGTGTATTATCCCTGTACTGTGACATTACTGTGTGTATTATCCCCCTGTACTGTGACATCACTGTGTGTATTATCCCCCCTGTCCTGTTACATCACTGTGTGTATTATCCCCCCTGTACTGTGACATCACTGTGTGTATTATCCCTGTACTGTGACATCACTGTGTGTATTATCCCCCTGTACTGTGACATCACTGTGTGTATTATCCCCCCTGTACTGTGACATCACTATGTGTATTATCCCTGTACTGTGACATCACTGTATATTATCCCTGTACTGTGACATCACTGTATATTATCCCTGCACTGTGACATCACTGTGTGTATTATCCCCCCTGTACTGTGACATCACTGTGTATTATCCCACCTGTACTGTGACATCACTGTGTGTATTATCCCTGTACTGTGACATCACTGTGTATTGTCAGTTCCCAGGTTCCTTCCTGATCAGAGGTCACGGGGGTCGGCTGTAATATTACGGTGATTGATCCAGTTAATCAGGATCCATTCGAGTTTTCTTCTCACTCAGCAGGAAAGTAATTAGTGATGTTAGAAAGAAATGAAGTTAGATACCGATCTGCGGAGATCCCGGCCGAGGAGAAGCCCAATATAGGGACCGAAGGTAATAACCCTGATTACTAACACTGGAAGATCTGCCGCACATGGGGACAATTTACAGAACTAACTCAGGATCAGTAATGTATGTACACAGAGACCCCATCAGCAGAATAGTGACTGCAGCTCTGAAGTCTAATACAGGATGTAGTGTCCCACAATGGGTATTTCTAATCTGAACACCCGCCGCAAAAACCTTGTACTCTAAAGTGGCAATGAAGTTGTGTACGAGTTTTTCCATTAGATGTCACTGTGTCAAGTCTTGTATATGTTGCACAGCTGTAGTCACCATAGGGTTACTGTCTAGTTATGCGATTCTCTGCACCAATGAGAGATGCTTTTCTGTTTCTACCTATCCCTGCACTCTTTACATACACAACACAAGAGTGCAGTGTAGTCTAGCTGTGGTAGTGCGGACACACACGTATGGAGAACGCAGAGACTTTCTTTCTTGAGGGTGCGTTCACACCTACAGGATCTGCAGCAGATTTGATGCTGTGTTCAGTTATTTAAATGAAATCTGCTGCAGAAAATCTGCTGCAGATCCTGTAGGTGTGAACGCACCATAAAGCTCTCACTATAGACAAGATGCAGTGCTAAACAGCTACAACAACAAGAGGACAAGTCAGGATATACCCCAGCCCACGCCGAGAACCCCTCTATACAGAGCAGGGCGGTATCCCAGACAGATAAACTGACCCGGATAGAGCAAAGCAGCCGTATCCAAGGCCTATGTACTCTATCTCGCAGCACAGGGGACACCGGGACATACTCGGCACTTAGCTACACTCAGGTAACCAAGACTGGGGCTTGTGTCACCCTCGTAGGACGGGTAACCTGACACAGGGCAGAAGGAGGTTTTAGCGACATTCAGGTCGAAACACAGGCACTAGTATTCTTTTCTTCTCAAGTATCTTTCAAGTATTTCTTCTCACAAGTTCTGGTAGAGCACATTACCACATTTGTTGCACCACTATCCTGTACAGGATCAGTAATGTAATGTATGTACACAGTGACCCCACCAGCAGAATAGTGAGCACAGCTCTGGAGTGTAATACAGCATGTAACTCAGGATCAGTAATGTATGTACACAGTGACCCCACCAGCAGAATAGTCAGCACAGCTCTGGGGTATAATACAGGATGTAACTCAGGATCAGTAATGTATGTACACAGTGACCCCATTAGCAGAATAGTGAGTATAATACAGGATGTAACTCAGGATCAGTAATGTAATGTATATACACAGTGACCCCACCAGCAGAATAGTGAGTGCAGCTCTGGGGTATAATACAGGATGTAGCTCAGGATCAGTAATGTATGTACACAGTGACCCCACCAGCAGAATAGTGAGTGCAGCTCTGGGGTATAATACATTACATTACTGATCCTGAGTTACATCCTGTATTATACCCCAGAGCTGCACTCACTATTCTGCTGGTGGGGTCACTGTGTACATACATTACATTACTGATCCTGAGTTACATCCTGTATGTACACAGTGACCCCACCAGCAGAATAGTGAGTGCAGCTTTGGGATATAATACAGGATGTAACTCAGGATCAGTAATGTAATGTATGTACACAGTGACGCCACCAGCAGAATAGTGAGTGCAGCTCTGGAGTATAATACAGGATTTCTCAGTTTTGGCCTGTTACAGACCCGGATCCTTTTATCCTCCCAGTTATGGGATTTCCCACAGTTGGCCGACATTAAACAGCAAATCCTGAGAATGACTGATGAGCCTGGCCCCATTCTTAGCACAGACTCTCTCCAGTATATATGTATCCTAAGTAGTGTGGGGATTATGGGTGGGAGTGGAGGGTCTCATGCTGCAGAGATGTCTATCAGCACATAAATCCTATTAATATACTTCACATAGGAGAATGGCAGCTGCGACAGGTGAGGGATTATTCCAGCAGTTTACTTTAATTGAGAGCAACTCTATCCCGCCGCCCGGCCGGACCCCCAATGTTAATTAATGATGGCGGCTCCAGAGGAGAGCAAAGAGACATATAGGGCGTGCAGTTATATTAGTATACCCCTTTATGCTATTTTTACTGTATTATTTGTATTGTCAGGCGCTCATTGAGTCGGCGGGGGGGGGGGGGGGGGGGGGGTCCCCATTGACTTCTGGAATTTCATATATATATACACACACACAAGGTCTTAACCTGCCGAGCTACAGAACATACACAGAATAACTGGAGCGTTTGTCGTGTAATAAATCCATCTGCTCCTCCACAGTGATGTCACATTATTACAAGGGGGGTTCTGCCCCATATTAGTAGAATAAGACCCCATAGAGTCTGTAAGGAGGGTTCCCCATATAGAGGCTGTAAGGAGGGTCCCCCCATATAGCGCATGAAAGGATGGTCCCCCATATACAGCCTGTAAGGAGGGTGCCCCATATACAGCCTGTAAGGAGGGTGCCCCATATACAGCCTGTAAGGAGGGTCTCCTCATATACAGCCTGTAAGGAGGGTCCCCCATATACAGCCTGTAAGGAGGGTCTCCTCATATACAGCCTGTAAGGAGGGTCTCCTCATATACAGCCTGTAAGGAGGGTCCCCCATATACAGCCTGTAAGGAGGGTGCCCCATATACAGCCTGTAAGGAGGGTGCCCCATATACAGCCTGTAAGGAGGGTCTCCTCATATACAGCCTGTAAGGAGGGTCCCCCATATACAGCCTGTAAGGAGGGTCTCCTCATATACAGCCTGTAAGGAGGGTCTCCTCATATACAGCCTGTAAGGAGGGTCCCCCATATACAGCCTGTAAGGAGGGTCCCCCATATACAGCCTGTAAGGAGGGTCCCCTCATATACAGCCTGTAAGGAGGGTGCCCCATATACAGCCTGTAAGGAGGGTGCCCCATATACAGCCTGTAAGGAGGGTCTCCCATATACAGCCTGTAAGGAGGGTGCCCTATATACAGCCTGTAAGGAGGGTGCCCCATATACAGCCTGTAAGGAGGGTCTCCCATATACAGCCTGTAAGGAGGGTGCCCTATATACAGCCTGTAAGGAGGGTCCCCCATATAGAGTCTGTAAGGAGGGTCCCCCATATACAGCCTGTAAGGTGGGTGTCCTATATACAGCCTGTAAGGAGGGTCCCCCATATACAGCCTGTAAGGAGGGTGCCCTATATACAGCCTGTAAGGAGGGTCTCCTCATATACAGCCTGTAAGGAGGGTCTCCTCATATACAGCCTGTAAGGAGGGTGCCCTATATACAGCCTGTAAGGAGGGTGCCCTATATACAGCCTGTAAGGTGGGTCCCCTCATATACAGCCTGTAAGGAGGGTCCCCTCATATACAGCCTGTAAGGAGGGTCTCCTCATATACAGCCTGTAAGGAGGGTGCCCTATATACAGCCTGTAAGGAGGGTGCCCTATATAGAGTCTGTAAGGAGGGTGCCCTATATACAGCCTGTAAGGAGGGTCCCCCATATACAGCCTGTAAGGAGGGTCCCCCATATACAGCCTGTAAGGAGGGTGCCCTATATAGAGTCTGTAAGGAGGGTGCCCTATATACAGCCTGTAAGGAGGGTCCCCCATATACAGCCTGTAAGGAGGGTGCCCTATATAGAGTCTGTAAGGTGGGTGCCCTATATACAGCCTGTAAGGAGGGTCTCCTCATATACAGCCTGTAAGGAGGGTGCCCTATATACAGCCTGTAAGGAGGGTGCCCTATATAGAGTCTGTAAGGAGGGTGCCCTATATACAGCCTGTAAGGAGGGTGCCCTATATAGAGTCTGTAAGGAGGGTCCCCCATATAGAGTCTGTAAGGAGGGTCCCCCCATATAGAGTCTGTAAGGAGGGTCCCCCATATAGAGTCTGTAAGGGTGGTCCAAAAGTAGGTGGACAGTATGTGTAATAGGGTTATGAAGGGGGGAGATTTATCAAACATGGTGTAAAGTGAAACTGGCTCAGTCGCCCCCGGCAACCAATCAGATTCCACCTTTCATTCCTCACAGACTCTTTTTAAAATGAAAGGTGGAATCTGATCGGTTGCTAGGGGCAACTGAGCCAGTCTCACTTTACACCATGTTTGATAGATCTCCCCCTTCATAACCCTCAACTGAAAAAGCCATTCACTAAAATGTTATGGATGTCATTTCATGTTTCCCTATTGATGGTCTATCCTAGCGATGTGTCATTAATATCACTCCTGCTATTTACCACCAAAATACACACAGGGAAACAGAGCAGGAAGGCGACAGCCCTGGACATTGTGTAGCAGCCAAGCTCGGTTCTTGCGGATCCCATTAAAGTGAATGAGATCCGAGCCGTAGTAACACAACCTGGCCACTATACAATGTACGGCGCTGTCTGCTTCCTGCTCTGTTTCACTGAGTCTATGTGGTCACAGCTTATTAACTAGGAGACAGGTGTTGGCACCCCAACCATTAAATGTTGGTGGCCTATCCTGAGACTGATCCAGACACCCTGGAAAACCTCATTTACCATTTCCAGCCTAAGCCTCCAGCTCACCTACTCAATATACATCTATCATTTTTCATGTTAAAGGGTTGGTTGTGTGCAGATAAAATAGGTAAACTGATAAATTATATGAAATGAAACATATGTCAAGTAAAACCAGAAAATGATCACATCCATGGGGGAGAAGAACAGTCCAGGGATGCAAGTTATTATACTATCAGCAGGTCTGTACATATAAACCTACTGATGTACCTGCAGCGACAGAGTTGCAGGTCTTCCTATTTCCCTCCATAGCGCAGTATGTAGTATATACATCTGATTTACCAGCGTTGTTAGTCTAGCCTCCATAGGATCTGCTTTGCTTTCCTGGGTACAGACTCATTCACAGCAGTCAGTATACAGACTTGTCCGTCCGTCAGTCAGCAGTGCTGAGTGTCTCTTTAGCGTCAGCTGTTTGGTCCCTGCACAGCTGGGTCTGCGTGGCGCTCGTCCCGGGGGAACCGTCCCCTGTGTGTTACATATATAGCACAGCAGACATTTACATCAGGCCGTCATATCAGCAGGGTTTGGTTGTTATGCAGTAAATAAGCTGCTGCTTGATGAAGCCGCTCTTGGCAGACTATTTAAAGGGAACGTCTCCCGAACGTCCCGGTTTTTGGCTTTTTTAGTGGACAAAATGTTCAGGTTCAGCAACCTTCTCTGACCCCGAATTCTCTGTATATGACTTCCAATGGCTGGAGATGTCACCCTAGGCAGGGCTGTATTACCAGCTGCTGCTGCCCTAGGCACTAAACCTGAAGATGCCCCATCTTCACGCACCTATTGGCGATACCAGACCTGACCAATACCACCATACCCCCCACCCCCCTGGAAAAGACACCAGATTTACTGGCAAGTCTGAACGGGAGGAGGGAAAATAAAAAATAAAAATTTAGTTTTTTCTGTCCCCCTGCTCCCTGGTGCTGCCCCCCTGCAAGGTGCTGCCCTAGGCACCGGACCACGGGTGCCTAGTGGTAAATACGGCCCTGACCCTAGGCTGTATCCATAGATAGCTGCCAGCCCTAGGGCGACGACCAACTACTCCAGCCGCCAGGTGTCAAATGCAGAGGGGTCACAGAACATTGCTGAACCCAAAAAATTTGGAAATCCTCTTAGCAGGGTAATTCACCTCAAAAAAGAAAAAAAAAAAAGTTTCCCTTTACCTTTAGACGACCCTAGACTTACAGTTACGCCATGGGTGTCTGTCACCTGACGACCCTGGGCATAACTGTACGTCCTGGAGTTCTAGGGAGTCTGCCACAGGCCACAGGCAGGCTCAAGGAGCAGAGCACCTATTACACTAATCAATGCTATGCCTATGGCCACAGGCAGCCTCAATGAGCAGAGCGCCTATTACACTGATCAATGCTATGCCTATGGCCACAGGCAGCCTCAATGAGCAGAGCATATAAAAAAACATATAAAAATAAACATTATTATTGTTACATTATATTTAAAAAAAATAATAAAAAGTGATCAAAACATCTGAGCTATACATACACTCACCGGCCACTTTATTAGGTACACCATGCTAGTAACGGGTGGTCTTCTGCTGCTGTAGCCCATCTGGCTCAGAGTTGGCCGTACTGTGCGTTCAGAGATGCTCTTCTGCCTACCTTGGTTGTAACGGTTGGCTATTTGAGTCACTGTTGCCTTTCTATCAGCTGGAACCAGTCTGCCCATTCTCCTCTGACATCAACAAGGCATTTCCGCCCACAGAACTGCCGCTCACTGGATGGTTTTTCTTTTTCGGACCATTCTCTGTAAACCCTAGAGATGGTTGTGCATGAAAATCCCAGTAGATCAGCAGTTTCTGAAATACTCAGACCAGCCCTTCTGGCACCAACAACCATGCCACGTTCACAGGCCCTCAAATCACCTTTCTTCCCCATACTGATGCTCGGTTTGAACTGCAGGAGATTGTCTTGACCATGTCTACATGCCTAAATGCACTGAGTTGCCGCCATGTGATTGGCTGATTAGAAATTAAGTGGTAACGTGCAGTTGGACAGGTGTACCTAATAAAGTGGCCGGTGAGTGTATATGGTATTAGTAAAAACTAGAGATCATGGCGCCAAAAATGACACCTCATACAGCCCCATAGGTGAAAAACTAAAATCATTATAAGCGTTAAGCCCATTTTATTACTAATTTAAAAAAAAAAAAAATTACAACATTATAGAATCTGTGTAACCTGCATGTGGTTGTGTTCGGACTGACCTATAGAATAATGGTATCATGTCACTTTTACCATATAGTGCATTACCTAGAGACAGGAACCCCCCAAACGTTACCATATTACATTCTTTTTTACGATTTCACCAATTTATATAATAATAATAATAAAATAATAATAATAATAATATTATATTTGGGGTACCATCATACATGTTATGGTAAAATGAAAGACGCCATTACAAAGTAAAACTACTACTAAAAAAAAAACAACAAGCCCCCACATGGCCCTGTAGATAGAAAACTGAAAGTGCTGGAGCTTTTAGAAGGGGAGAAGTAAAAAAACAAAAAACGCAAAAATAAAAATTGGCACCACCCACTGGGTCATTTTGGGCCTGGTCCTCAAAGGGTTAAGCAAGCAGGAGGCTTCTGTACTCTCATCAGTATACATTACAGCACAGTGAACATTCATTGGGCTTAACATTATTTCACCCCTCAGGATACAGGGCAGGGACTTCTACCTTTGACAGGTGTCCCTGTTCTTGCTGTTTGCCTAAAATAAATTACAAAAAATCCTGCACTAATTAAAATTATTTAGGAACTTCAGCACAAATTCAATTAATTCAGAAGTGATTTGCTCATGCAAATCTATGTTCTGTATAGATGGGCAGTGACCCTCATCCTCTCCAGTGACCAGTCTAATACCGCGCCTACAGCATGACCCTCTCACCCGTGTACTAGAACCACAGCACTCATATACCTCATGCAATAAACCATTATTTAATAGGCAAAAAAAGTCAATCCGCCCAATCCAGCGAGACACTGACATCATCCACATGACTCAAAGCTTCTACCCGGCAGAACGTAACCAGGGAAACACATATTAAAATAAGCAGAATTTGGAGAAGTCTTGGGAGAAAAAAAAATATTTTGTGAATATCTGCAAAATTACAGGGTGAAAAACTTTAAATATAAAATCTAAAAGTTTAATTTAAAATAAATATTTGAACCTAATATTCCGTGGAGTAGATGACTTAAAAAAATAAATAAAAATTATAAAATAAAATCTGCTCTCTAGTCCGGGACCATGGCCGTTCTGATGGTAAAAGCTTCGCAGTTTAGATCTGTTACAAGTAAATGGGGAGGAGCTGCAATACCAGAAACATCCTACTGGTTGATTTTTAACAATTTACTAATCTGTAAAACTTTCTGAACCCAGTTGATCAGATTTTTTTTCTTCTGGAGTACCCCTTTAAGGCTGGGTTTTCTGTGCAAACAATGTGATGCAGTTACTAGTACCGCAGTCTTTATAAGTAAAACATTAAATATATAAATAAATAAAATCATAAGCTAAAAACTCCAATAAACCAGCGTGACAACACACAGCACTCCCATATTCCTTGTTTATGGCCCCTGGCGCACACAGCGGTACGTGACCCCGGCCCCATCAGCCACTTTGACTTATATATTTATTATTTCACTGACACTTTCTAATATCAGTTGATTCGAAAGAAAAAAGAATTCTCTTGAGTTCCCCTATCGTGATTGCTGTTCTAGAAGCCTAGTAGGGGTGCAGCTATACAGGGTGTGGGGGCAGCAGACCCTGGTTTCTGAGGGGGCCCCCCCACCGCATACAGTCACGGCCAAAAGTTTTGAGAATGACACAAATCTGATATTTTCCCATGATCCCCTGCCCTCTGGTTTTTATGTGTTTGTCAGATCTTTTTATCACATACAAAAATATAATTGCAATCATTATGAGTAACAAAAGCTTATAGTGACACTTAGAATGAGTTACTGCAGCAAGTCTATAATATTTGCAGTGTTGCGGCTTCTTCTTCAGGACCTCTGCAATTCTCCCCGGCTGCTCTCATACAACTTCTGGACCAAATCCTGACTGATAGTCGTCCATTCTTGCACAATCAATGCTTGCATTTTGTCAGAATTTGTTGGTTTTTGTTTGTCCACCCGTCTCTTGATGATTGACCACAAGTTCTCAATGGGATTAAGATCTGGGGAGTTTCCCGTCCATGGACCCAAAATCTCTATGTTTTGTTGCCTGAGCCATTTAGTTATCACCTTTGCTTTATGGCAAGGTGCTCCATCATGCTGGAAAAGGCATTGTTGGTGGCCAAACTGCTCTTGGACGGTTGGGAGAAGTTGCTCTTGGAGGACATTCTGGTCCCATTCTATATTCATGGCTGTGTTTTTAGGCAAGACTATGAGAGAGCCGATTCCCTTGGCTGAGAAACAACCCCACACATGAATGGTTTCAGGATGCCGGTTACAGTTGGCATGAGACAAGACTGGTGGTAGCGCTCACCTCGTCTTCTCCCAATAAGCTGTTTTCCAGATGTCCCAAACAATCGGAAAGGGGATTCATCAGAGACAATGACTTTCCCCCGGTTCTCAGCAGTCCACTCCCTGGACCTTTCCCCCAGTCCTCAGCAGTCCGCTCCCTGGACCTTTCCCCCAGTCCTCAGCAGTCCGCTCCCTGGACCTTTCCCCCAGTCCTCAGCAGTCCGCTCCCTGGACCTTTCCCCCAGTCCTCAGCAGTCCGCTCCCTGGAGCTTTCCCCCAGTCCTCAGCAGTCCGCTCCCTGGAGCTTTCCCCCAGTCCTCAGCAGTCCGCTCCCTGGACCTTTTCCCCCAGTCCTCATCAGTCCGCTCGCTGTACCTTTCCCCCAGTCCTCATCAGTCCGCTCGCTGTACCTTTCCCCCAGTCCTCAGCAGTCCGCTCCCTGGACCTTTCCCCCAGTCCTCAGCAGTCCACTCCCTGGACCTTTCCCCCAGTCCTCAGCAGGCCGCTCGCTGTACCTTTTCCCCAGTCCTCAGCAGTCCGCTCCCTGGACTTTTCCCCCAGTCCTCAGCAGTCCGCTCCCTGGACCTTTTCCCCCAGTCCTCAGCAGTCCGCTCCCTGGACCTTTTCCCCCAGTCCTCAGCAGTCCGCTCCCTGGACCTTTCCCCCAGTCCTCAGCAGTCCACTCCCTGGACCTTTTGCAGAATATCAGTCTGTTCCTGATGTTTTTCTGGAGAGAAGTGGCTTCTTTGCTGTCCTCCATGAGACCAGGCCTTGCTCCAAGAGTCTCCTCAGTCTCACAGTGCACAGTGCAGATACCCTCACACCTGCCTGCTGCCATTCCTGAGCAAGCTCTGCACTGCTGGTAGCCTCATCCCGCAGCTGAAACTCTTAAGAGACGGTCCTGGCGCTTGCTGGTCTTTCTTGGATGCCCTGGAGCCTTTTTGGCAACAATGGAACCTCTCTCCTTGAAGTTCTTGATGATGCGATAGATTGGTGTCTGAGGTGCAATCTTTCTAGCTGCGATACTCTTCCCTGTTCGGCCATTTTTGTGCAGTGCAATGGTGACTGCACGTGTTTCTTTAGAGATAACCATGGTAACAGAAGAGAAACAATGATGCCAAGCACCAGCCTCCTTTTAAAGTGTCCAGTGATGTCATTCTTACTTAATCATGACAGATTGATCTCCAGCGCTTTCCTCATCAACACCCACACCTGTGATAATGGAGCGATCACTGAAATGATGTTAGCTGCTCCTTGTAAGGCCGGGCTGCAATGATGGTGAAATGTGCTTTGGGGGATAAAGTTCATTTTCTAGGCAAATATTGACTTTGCGAATAATTGCTATTAAGCTGATCCCTCTGTATAACATTCTGGAGTATATGCAAATTGCCATTTTAAAAATGGAAGCAGTAGACTTTGTAAGAATTAATATTTGTATCATTCTCAAAACTTTTGGCCATGACTGTAGGCGGACCCCGGGTGGGTAGGGGCCCGGTAACAGGTCTTGCACTGAGTTCACATTTGGGAAATGCAATAAAACAATCTGGAGAGTTTGGCTATCCTCCCGGCCGCAGTGACGCTCCTCAGAGACGCCCGGATTACAGGAACAGGCGACGCTGCAGAGATGTGTCACTTACTGGCGTATTAACCCCTCGCTGGCTGATAACTTTATGCACTTATTCTTACAATTACTGGTTTATGGGGAGTATTTGGCACAAGGCGTCAGCTGGATGAGAGCCGAGCCCAATGTTATCCCCATACAGCTGTTCCCGAACAACGAGAGAGGAGGGGGGCGACTGATCCTCAGACCAGCAATTCCTTCATAGGGTTTACACCAGGTTACATTACATAATGAATAGCTGTACCATCACCACCACACCTGCAGTCACTGAATGACAAACATTTTTTGGATATTTAGCTCACAGGGCATTGCCCAGAGTGGACACCACATGGTGCTGGGAAGTGGTTTATGTTCCTGAAGAAAGTTTTAAAGTGGTTTATCCAGGGTTGCAGTCTTCCAGTACTTATCAGCTGATGTATGTCCTGCAGGAAGTGGTGTATTCTCTCCAGTCTGACACAGTGCTCTCTGCTGCCACCTCTGTCCATGTCAGGAACTGTCCAGAGCAGCAGCAAATCCCCATAGAAAACCTCTCCTGCTCTGGACAGTTCCTGACATGGACAGAGGTGGCAGCAGAGAGCACTGTGTCAGACTGGAGAGAATACACCACTTCCTGCAGGACATACAGCAGCTGATAAGTACTATAAGAATCGAGATTTTTTTTTTTTTTAATAGAAGTAAATTACTAATCTCTGGAACTTTCTGGCACCAGCTGATTTTAAAGTTTTTTTGTTTTTTTTGTGAACAACCCCTTTAACATTTGGATAACCTAAAACAGGGATGGGAAACAATCAGCTCTCTAGCTGTTGCAAAACTATAATTCCCATCATGCCTGGAGAGCCTTTGGCTGAAGGTTTCCCATCCCTGATCTAAAACAATCCCCCCTCCAAGGAGAACACAGCACGACTGAATTACGTCATAAGAGGGACAAGGCAGAGAATCCCTTTAAGAATTTATTTACATTACACACATAATTGTGACCCGGGCTACGGGTTGTGGATGTCGCCATCTTGGCCGCAATTTCATTCCTTGTCGAAGTCTCTGGCCTGAAGCCAAAGTGCCGGTAATTACTGCGCGGTAAACACTAACCAGCTGCCAACTGTTTGCCGTATACGGTTATTAAACATCCCGCCAGTACCGGACGCATTCTAGGTGAGAACCATCCACCCCGCACACTGGCACCGAGCTGACCCACCGCAGGGTAAGTGCCAGTAATACCAGCCTCCTGTTAGATGAATACAGGCGAGGAAGACGAGGATTACAGGGAAATTTACTATCACACATTAAGAGACATAAACATAAAAAACACCACAACAACCGAATAAACCACCGCAACACCGAGAACAGATTACTGCACAGAGAGACATCACCACATAGAGGAGGAATGGATGTAAAGTGATTGTACCCAGTGTAGACAATGCTCTGTGAGCTCCAGACTGATACATTGTACATAGCTAGTCCTGCTCTCAGCTGTATCCAGTGTAGACAATGCTCTGTGAGCTCTATAGACTGATACATTGTACATAGCTAGTCCTGCTCTCAGCTGTATCCAGTGTAGACAATGCTCTGTGAGCTCCAGACTGATACATTGTACATAGCTAGTCCTGCTCTTAGCTGTATCCAGTGTAGACAATGCTCTGTGAGCTCCAGACTGATACATTGTACATAGCTAGTCCTGCTCTCAGCTGTATCCAGTGTAGACAATGCTCTGTGAGCTCTATACTGATACATTGTACATAGCTAGTTCTGCCCTCAGCTGTATTCAGTGTAGACAATGATGCATTGTAGCAAATGGAGCAAGAGCTCTCTACAACTACTCACAGAGTATTGCCTGGATTGCCTCACACAGACACCATTTTTTTAGACTTATAAAAATATAAAACAAATTTAAGTACAAAGTTTTATGTTTGTTTGACATTGAGTAGCAGCAGTAAACGGTAACACTGACTCTCTGCTGCCACCTGTGGCTGTGTTGGAAACTGCAGAGCTACTGAAGCCCTGGTCCTGACACAGGTTACATGTCTATATGTGGCTCTAGTGATACTGAGCCTCCTAACATGCATGAGAAGAGACATCAGGGGAGATTTGGTATTGCTGATGATGCATGTATATATGTAACTGTGTCAGCACCAGGGCTTCAGCAGTCTTGTATTTCACAGCACAGCCACAGGTGGCAGCAGAGAGGCCATGTTCATCCATACTGCTGCCAGTCAAGGTAAAAGAAAAACAAATCTGTTAGATGACCTTGTTCACCCCAAAAAATTCTTTCATCTTAACTGGTGCCAGAAATTTGTAATTTACTTCTATGCAAAAACTTTGGATGGATGGATAGATAGGAGATAGATAGGAGATAGATAGATAGATAGATAGATAGGAGATAGATAGATAGATGATAGATAGATAGGAGATAGATAGATAGGAGATAGATAGATAGATAGATAGATAGATAGATAGATAGATAGATAGATAGATAGATAGATAATAGATAGAAAGATATGAGATAGATAGGAGATAGGAGATAGATAGATAGATAGATAGATAGATAGATAGATAGATAGATAGACAGGAGATAGATAGGAGATAGATAGAAGATAGATAGATAGATAGATAGATAGATAGATAGATAGATAGATAGATAGATAGATAGGAGATAGATAGATAGGAGATAGATAGATAGGAGATAGATAGATAGGAGATAGATAGATAGGAGATAGATAGATAGATAGATAGATAGATAGATAGATAGGAGATAGATAGATAGATAGATAGGAGATAGATAGATAGATAGGCGATAGATAGATAGATAGATAGGCGATAGATAGATAGATAGATAGATAGATAGGAGATAGATAGATAGATAGGAGATAGATAGATAGGAGATAGATAGATAGATAGGAGATAGATAGATAGATAGATAGATAGATAGATAGATAGATAGGCGATAGATAGATAGATAGATAGGCGATAGATAGATAGATAGATAGGAGATAGATAGATAGGAGATAGATAGATAGATAGATAGATAGATAGATAGATAGATAGATAGATAGATAGGAGATAGATAGATAGATAGATAGATGTGCATGGATCACTGTGTTCTATCACCCAGAGGACACGGTGGGGAAGGGATGCGGGGGGGGGGGGGATAACAAGTCCCTGTGCCTCGTAGCTTAGATACAGTGAGGGGATTAGTTACACAGCTGTGAGTGTACCGTGGACTATGGACCTTTCCTCCGTATAATCACATGGACCCGTATGATGTATTTTTAGCCTCCGCTGAGGCTCTCGGCCAATCCCCATCACTGCTGGTCACACAGAGGCCACAAGTCTCAGACTCCTCAGCGGATTAGGGAGCATGAAATAAGCTGCAGCTAATACAGAGGAAGGCGGCAAAGATGGAGGGAGAGGTAAGTATGTCATCAATCTACAGTCAGGAAAACCTCACTCAGTGACACCAACAGCTCAGCAATCCCTCCGGCCAATAGGAAACGGCTGCAAATCAGGCGCAGAGCCGGCTCACAATCAGCTCACAATCAGATTCCATCATCTAAAGCTAAAATGGTTGGATCTCCACTGAGCAACCATAAATCAGCATTACAAGGGGCACCCCGGCGGGAAAAAAAAAAAACATTGTTTTCAAATTAGCTGCTGTTAAAAAGTTATATAGATTTGTAATTTACTTCTTCTTAAAAATCTGCAGTCTTCCACTACTTATCAGCTGCTGCATGTCCTGCAGGAAGGGGTGTATTCTCTCCAGTCTGACACAGTGCTCTCTGCTGCCACCTCTGTCCATGTCAGGAACTGTCCAGAGCAGCAGCAAATCCCCATAGAAAACCTCTCCTGCTCTGGACAGTTCCTGAGATGGACAGAGGTGGCAGCAGAGAGCACTGTGTCAGACTGGATAGAATACACCCCTTCCTGCAGGGACCACACCATGTGCCGCCATACAGGACCCAGCACAGTGACCGCACCATGTGCCGCCATACAGGATCCAGCACAGTGACCGCACCATGTGCCGCCATACAGGATCCAGCACAGTGCTCACACCATGTGCCGCCATACAGGATCCAGCACAGTGACCGCACCATGTGCCGCCATACAGGATCCAGCACAGCACAGTGACCGCACCATGTGCCGCCATACAGGACCCAGCACAGTGACCGCACCATGTGCCGCCATACAGGATCCAGCACAGTGCTCACACCATGTGCCGCCATACAGGATCCAGCACAGTGCTCACACCATGTGCCGCCATACAGGATCCAGCACAGTGCTCACACCATGTGCCGCCATACAGGATCCAGCACAGTGACCGCACCATGTGCCGCCATACAGGATCCAGCACAGCACAGTGACCGCACCATGTGCCGCCATACAGGACCCAGCACAGTGACCGCACCATGTGCCGCCATACAGGACCCAGCACAGTGACCGCACCATGTGCCGCCATACAGGACCCAGCACAGTGACCGCACCATGTGCCGCCATACAGGATCCAGCACAGTGACCGCACCATGTGCCGCCATACAGGACCCAGCACAGTGACCGCACCATGTGCCGCCATACAGGACCCAGCACAGTGACCGCACCATGTGCCGCCATACAGGACCCAGCACAGTGACCGCACCATGTGCCACCATACAGGATCCAGCACAGTGCTCACACCATGTGCCGCCATACAGGATCCAGCACAGTGACCGCACCATGTGCCGCCATACAGGACCCAGCACAGTGACCGCACCATGTGCCGCCATACAGGATCCAGCACAGTGACCGCACCATGTGCCGCCATACAGGATCCAGCACAGTGACCGCACCATGTGCCGCCATACAGGATCCAGCACAGTGCTCACACCATGTGCCGCCATATAGGATCCAGCACAGTGCTCACACCATGTGCCGCCATACAGGATCCAGCACAGTGACCGCACCATGTGCCGCCATACAGGACCCAGCACAGTGACCGCACCATGTGCCGCCATACAGGATCCAGCACAGTGACCGCACCATGTGCCGCCATGCTGTCGCAGCCTCATATGGCGAGAGACGTCCACAGCTCGGCCGGCAGCAGGGTAATATATTGGATATAAATCAGCATTTTGATACATTCTGAGAAATACATAAAGTAACTGGGAGACGCAATGTCATCTGACTGAGAGCAGAAGATTATGGATCTGCCATATCTCACTGTCAGCCGGAGATGGCGGCAGCGTCGCTGCCTGGGCGGCTGCCAAGATGCTCTCCCCTGATTGCAGGCGGCTTTTGGTTTGTAAATAGATGAAAATTCCAAAATACCTGACGGGTAATAATTCTCCTGACGACATCAGTACTAATGGCAGGGGGCAAAAACACATAAATACCCCAAATGTTTGGTCCCCGAGGGACCGAGTACAATGGGGCTTAGAAATAAGCCAAAGCTTTCCTGTGTGTGAGGGCGCCCCCTAATGGTGGAGGACTGGGGAAAAATGGAACCAAAGTCAAATCCAGTGACCCAATGGACAGGTGCTCGCTATGCCTGGAGAGTGAAGCACTTCGCTGAGCGCTTCTCCTGGCTCTATATATAAAGATCAGTGAGGATCTGAACACCCAGACCCCAACTTATCACAATTTATGACAGGGCTAAACATTGTTTTTTTACCAAAGGTATAAAGAGGTAGTTTGCAAAAAAATTTATTCTTTTATATCAACTAGTTTCAGAAAGTTATATAGATTTGTTATTTACTTTTACTATTAAAAATCTCCAGTTTTCCAGTACTTATCAGCTGCTGTATGTCCTGCAGGAAGTGGTGTATTTTTTCCAGTCTGACACAGTGCTCTCTGCTGCCACCTCTGTCCATGTCAGGAACTGTCCAGAGCAGCAGCAAATCCCCATAGAAAACCTCTCCTGCTCTGGACAGTTCCTGACATGGACAGAGGTGGCAGCAGAGAGCACTGTGTAAGACTGGAGAGAATACACCACTTCCTGCAGGACATACAGCAGCTGATAAGTACTGGAAGACTGGAGAGCAGAAGGAAACTATAAATCTGTATAACTTTCTGACACCAGTTGATTTGAAGGAAAAACCTGTCCCGTTTGCTGCAATGAATCAGCGCTGACCTCCTATTTGTGCCCCCCCCCAAGGGCATGCTGGGTATTGTAGTTTTAAAACATCTGAAATGCCACGGGTTGCAGGTGACTGGTGAAGGAAAACGTAAGGCTGGGTTCACACTACATTTTTGCAATCCGTTTTGAAATCCAGTGGCACAGAGCATTGCTGGGGCTGGATGCAACTGTAACAACCCCACAGCTGTGAGATGTAAAGCCATGGATATTGCTAATCCTTATATACAGACCAATGAATGAGTGCAGTAAGGGTTAAATGCAGGAAATCTATTGCAGGCCAGTCCCTGGCTGGTGAGGGGGCCCCGCCGGTCAGGACGCCTCAGTATAGGGGGGGGGGGGGGTCTATTATACCCAGAATCAAGATGACAAGTTCACAGCTGAGAAGTGCAATGAATCCCCCACAGAGCCCCGAGCTGTCAGTCTGAGCGATGCTTCACAGCAGCCACAAAGCGAGTGACAGCAGCGAATAGAAATATATACAAGGACCTATAGCCGGCGCCGCTCTATGGGGAATTATTTATAGAGGAACTCCAGAACTGCGGATACAGAGCTCAGGCCTGCAGCATGTCCCTATCGGTTATTGATGTATGCGTCACACAGGGGCCATCTGTAATATATTGTATGGTATAATGGGACTTATCCTTAAAGGGATAATCCAGTGGCAAAAAAAAATAAAAAATTCAATTAACTGGTGTCAGAAAGTTATACAAATTTGTAAATTGCTTCTATATAAAAATCTCCAGTCTTCCAGTACTTATCAGCTGCTGTATGTCCTGCAGGAAGTGGTGTATTCTCTCCAGTCTGACACAGTGCTCTCTGCTGCCACCTCTGTCCATGTCAGGAGGTTTTCTATGGGGATTTGCTGCTGATCTGGACAGTTCCTGATATGGACAGAGGTGGCAGCAGAGAGCACTTTGTCAGACTGGTGAGAATACTCCACTTCCTGCAGGACATACAGCAGCTGATAAGTACTGAAAGACTGGAGGACTTCTTACCTAAATAAAAGTAATCTATAAGGCTGCACCCAAACATATAAAAAGTAACATAAAAATCTGCAGCTTTGGCCACTATGTAACTAAAGTGTATGGTTTATACTCGTACCACAACTATAAAGACTGGAATTGCTATTTGAGCAGTAAAGATGTAATATAAATGTTCACTTCTTAAAGATGCTGCCAGAAGAAAAGCTATAAACAGGAAATCTCAGAAGCCCCTTTAAATATCAAGAAGATATTCTATATACAAGATTTCTCAGCACTGACACCCCATGGACAGAAGTGGTACTGCGGCTTCAAATAAAAAAAATACAATAAAATCATCAAAAACAAACATCCAATTAAATAGTTTGTCCATCGATTTCTCATTCTACGAGTATATTTTGTGGGTTGGAGTGTAGCACTTGGGTTATTCTCCAGCAGGCAGGCAGAAGCGGAGCCCCCATGATAATCACTACCACCTGTAACAGACCGGGGAGGTCACCCAGGACCGCTCATCCCTCCTCGTCTCTTCGGCTGATACATTCCTGGTTTGTTTTTCATCAAATAGGTGAAGAATTCGGAGTGTTGTTACCTACAGAGAAGTCATCACGCTGGCGGCGGCTTCTCCTTGTGCGACATTGAGAAAGAATGTTGGCGAGTTCCTAACCGGAATAAGACGGCCACAGGCTGACTACAGAGGGCGACGAGCCAGCGCGTGACGAACCACGAAGACGCTGCCAGGGAACGCGACTGTTACCCCCAGAAACTGGTCACCAAACTTCTCTCCCTCAAATTTGAAAATTTTACATCTTAAATAATTTTTTTATTTTTTTTGCAAATGAATAAGTCACAACACAGAGTCCATGGCCATAAGTTTTTTTAAATTACTTCTATTAAAAAATTTCCAGTCTTCCCGTACTTATCAGCTGCTGTATGTCCTGCAGGAAGTGGTGTATTCTCTCCAGTGTGACACTGTGCTCTCTGCTGCCACCTCTGTCCATGTCAGGAACTGTCCAGAGCAGCAGAGAGCACTGTGTCAGAATACACCACTTCCTGCAGGACATACAGCAGCTGATAAGTGCGGGAAGACTGGAGATTTTAAGATTTTACCCCTTTAAGTGCGGTTTTGCCTGCTGTTTACCATGTATATAGGTATAGGTCTTCCAAACATACAATTCTACAACAAGATGTCTTCAGCCTGGTCATAGAGGCAGCAGGATAGGATAGCACTGCGCTATGATGACATCCAATGGTCAGTCTATACAGTATGGCGGGGCTGTGTGTGTGTGGGGGTGGGGGTCAGGGTTAACCCCTTAGCTCCTGAATCAGTAAACCCTTATATAAGAAGTTTTGTTTCTGCAAACACGATCAATATTGCCCTGGGCCCCGAGATCGCTAATCCCCCAGACGGCATCATGGGGGCCACAAATAGGCTGTAATTGCAGGGAATGTGCGTCCATGGGAACGTGTCCCCGGCTGCGGTGTGAGGATTACTGACAGGATATGAGAGGATGAGGTTACATTGTCAGCACTGCTGGCGGCCGGGTGATGGAACGCATCCATCCGCCCAAGTGTGAGGAAACCAATCTGGGACACTAACAGGGAGGAATTGTGGCCGTGTTAGAGCGTCCGACTTATAGAACAACTCTCTAGCCTCGTCCTTAAAGGGTTACTCCATTCTCTCCAGTCTGACACAGTGCTCTCTGCTGCCACCTCTGTCCATGTCAGGAACTGTCCAGAGCAGCAGAGGTTTTCTATGAGGATTTGCTGCTGCTCTGGACAGGCCCTGACATGGACAGAGATGGCAGCAGAGAGCAGTGTGTCAGACCGGAGAGAATACACCACTTCCTGCAGGACATGCAGAAGCTGATAAGTACTGGAAGACAGGAGATTTTTAAATAGAAGTAAATTACAAATCTGTATATGTTTCTGATACCACCTGATATGAAAAAAAAATAGCTGGAGTATATTTGAAGGGATTGTCCAGGCATACAGAAATATGTCCGCTTTCTTCCAGAAACAGCAGCACTCTTGTCCTCAGGTTGGGTGTGGTATTACAATGTGAGTGAATGAAGGTTCAAGAGCCCCAGAATTATTCTCTCACGAGATATATGAGTATTTACTAAAGACAATAGCAAAAGCCTGGACCACAGATGTCTAACCTGCCGCCCTCCAACTACAACTCCCATCATGGTAGGACCGCCAAAGCTTTAGCTCCCCAGGCATGATGGGAACTGTAGTTTTGCAGCAGCTGGAGGGCGGCGTCCTCTTCCTGATCGGTGCTCCACAACCTGTTCACATTTGGTGAGAGTACATCTATACATTGGCGGTCCGACTCTCTAGCAGTATATATACAGTATATATCCATCTATATATCCAGCTACCCCCCCCCCCCCCCCAGCTCCGGTAATATCTATGAATATCAGTATAAAGCCGCATATCGTTACCTCATCAATGGTGTTCTCATCCTTCTTCAGAGCTGTGAAGGGAAAGAGAAGAAAATGTTAGAGACAAAAAGCCAAGAAACCTGAAGACCGGTCACATGATCAGCATCTCAGAATATGGAGGCAAAGACAACTATAGCATGGATGGACATTATATGGACGGTGCTGGACCGGCTGCTGATTCTCACCCCTCCAGTGCTGGTCCTGCTGCTAATTCCCCAACGCCTGTACTGGTCCTGCTGCTGATTCCCCCCCCCCCCCCTCCAGTGCTGGTCCTGCTGCTGATTCCCCCCCCCCTCCAGTGCTGGTCCTGCTGCTGATTCCCCCCCCCCTCCTCCAGTGCTGGTCCTGCCGCTGATTCCTCCCCTCCAGTGCTGGTCCTGCTGCTGATTCCCCCCCTCCAGTGCTGGTCCTGCTGCTGATTCCCCCCCCCCCCCTCCAGTGCTGGTCCTGCTGCTGATTCCCCCCCCCCCCCCCCTCCAGTGCTGGTCCTGCTGCTGATTCCCCCCCCCCCCCTCCAGTGCTGGTCCTGCTGCTGATTCCCCCCCCCCCCCCCCTCCAGTGCTGGTCCTGCTGCTGATTCCCCCCTCCAGTGCTGGTCCTGCTGCTGATTCCCCCCTCCAGTGCTGGTCCTGCTGCTGATTCCCCCCTCCAGTGCTTGTCCTGCTGCTGATTCCCCCCCTCCAGTGCTGGTCCTGCTGCTGATTCCCCCCCTCCAGTGCTGGTCCTGCTGCTGATTCCACCCCTTCCTGTGCTGGTCCTGCTGCTGATTCCCCCCCCCCCCCCTCCAGTGCTGGTCCTGCTGCTGATTCCCCCCCTTCCTGTGCTGGTCCTGCTGCTGATTCCCCCCCCCCCCTCCAGTGCTGGTCCTGCTGCTGATTCCCCCCCCCCTCTAGTGCTGGTCCTGCTGCTGATTCCCCCCCCCCCCTCCAGTGCTGGTCCTGCTGCTGATTCCCCCCCCCCTCCAGTGCTGGTCCTGCTGCTGATTCCCCCCCCCCCCTCCAGTGCTGGTCCTGCTGCTGATCCCCCCCCCCCTCCAGTGCTGGTCCTGCTGCTGATTCCCCCCCCGCCCTCCAGTGCTGGTCCTGCTGCTGATTCCCCCCCCCCCCTCCAGTGCTGGTCCTGCTGCTGATTCCCCCCTCCAGTGCTGGTCCTGCTGCTGATTTCCCCCTCCAGTGCTGGTCCTGCTGCTGATTCCCCCCTCCAGTGCTGGTCCTGCTGCTGATTCCCCCCTCCAGTGCTGGTCCTGCTGCTGATTCTCCCCCCTTCCAGTGCTGGTCCTGCTGCTGATTCTCCCCCCTTCCAGTGCTGGTCCTGCTGCTGAGAATTTCCTGTTCTGCCCCCAGCCAATCACTGGCCCCGGCAGTGACCCGCCCTATCCAGTGATTGGCTGATTGGGCCCCTCCCACCCACATGTCAGAATGGCAATCAGGAAGCTCTGCGCATCCCTCCCAAACCAGAAAAGACCCCGGGTCCTAATAATCCAGCGTCCGCCCGGTCCCATTCATACTGGATAAAATAATGCAGGATTAGAAAAAAAAACAGCGCCACCCCTGTCCTCAGGCTGCAGTCAGTATTACAACTCCAACTCAGCTCTATTCACTTTAATGGAAGCAAGCTGCAATACCACACCCAACCTGAGGACAAGAGTGGCGCTGTTTCTGGGATGAATCAGCGATTTTTTTTTTTTCTTTTTTTAAAAGGGAATCCTGTAGCAATACGCTGCACACTATCAGGCTGCACAGCGTTAAAGCTCCCCCTCCACCGTGCTCAGGGACTGACTGATAATAGGGAAGGTATCGGTTGATCATGTGACCTAATGCAGACAATGCGCTGAATGCATTAGCCTTACAGAAAGCGCCCCCGACCGTCATTGATGCAGCAGGTCACATGACCGGACTGCGGGAGATTTCCAGAAGTGGATTTGTTCTATGAAGCGGCCGTGACCGTGATGGAGCTGGCGATGGCTTTTAGAGGGAACCGATCAATATCTGCATTAACTTTCAATTAGGGACGTTGGAGTTTACTGCTTAGTGTGTCGGATGAATAAATGATACGCGGCACATTACCCCGGCCGAGCGCTGGAAATACGCCACGGTTATTCCGCTACAGCACAGATTATCCATTCAGATGAATGCGGATAAGATTTATGGGGGAACGATACATATATAGGGGAACCGCTTCCTTATTCTATAGGGTAAAGAGGATTTTACGTCCTCAGGGACGTTGTGCTCAGCTGTTACCTGCGCTTCGAGGAAGGATCACATGATCAAGTTGTAGCGTATGTATGATGTATCATAACGTTGTTAAAGGGGTACTCCAGAAAAACAAAAAAATCCTTCAAATCAACTTGTGGCAGAAAATTATATAGATATGTAAATTACTTCGATATAAAAATCTCCAGTCTTCCAGTACTTATCAGCTGCTGTATGTCCTGCCGGAAGTGGTGTATTCTCTCCAGTCTGACACAGTGCTCTCTGCTGCCACCTCTGTCCAGGTCAGGAACTGTCCAGAGCAGCAGCAAATCCCCATAGAAAAACGCTCCTGCTCTGGACAGTTCCTGACATGGACAGAGGTGGCAGCAGAGAGCACTGGAGAGAATACACCACTTCCTGCAGGACATACAGCAGCTGATGAGTAATGGAAGACTGGGGGTTTTTAAATAGAAGCTTCAAATCTATATAACAACTTTCTGACACTAGTGATTTTTTTCTTTTAAATTAACTGGAGTTCCCCTTTAATTTGCACTTTTCCACAGTTATCAACAAATGTAAGATGGCAATCAAAGAGTTAAACCCATTAATATTACACACAGACTTACTGCTTTCTACTGCCACCCCTGGTGGATAATATAAGCGTCTTTTGCTTGCTAGATTTCCCTAAAACCTTCTAGTAAAAGGGGGAGTAACCCTTTGTCTTGGACTCAAAGTGTAGTTTCAACAAAGAGTTAGAGCGAGCGGCTAAAAGCTGCCCAGGACGGCTGGTACCACTGCTGGTTACAACAGAGAAATAGAATTTCCTGTAGAGTCTTTACCTGGGATTTTGAGAGAAATTAAATAAAAAAAGAGAAGTTTTTGCCTCTTTGGTGCCTCTGAACCAAGACTAAATTTAAGCTTCAGAGCTGCACTCAATATTTAAAAAAAAAATGGGAATACTGTGTTTATACAATACCTTACTCACTATTCTGCTGGTTACTACTGGAAACAGACCAGCTGGTTGTCAGACACCTCCCTAAATACTTAGCTAAGCAGTAACAACAGTGGGGATAGTTTATTTTTACTGTATCAGATTACTGCACTGCTGCAAAGATAACACATGCAATAAATCAAATCATCAAAGGACGCTCTGTGCAGTCAATGTAATAGCAGAGAAAGCTGAATATTGCAGAATTGTGAATGCAGCTCTGGCTGACAGCTACTCCTCCCATGCACACATATTAGCTCATCCGGGTGTGTATGTATTCTCAATAGAAAAAAGGTAACAAGCTGCTGCCAGACGGCTCCAATCCTCTTCTGACATCTGTTGTCAGAGGAGTCAGGATATTCCTATACACACTAGATGGTCATTCAGTTCGGCTGAAGTCGTGGAATAATTTATTATACACACACACACATATATATATATATATGACCACCTTTATATGACCACCTCCTCCATTTAGAGGGTTTGGTCAGTTGTGCACAAATAGGACTTTTTTTTAAAAAAAAAAAAAGCAAAAAACTTCTCAAAGGCGTTGTTCAACAGAGATCTGTAATTTACTTCTATTTAAAAATCTCCAGTCTTCCAGTACTTATCAGCTGCTGTATGTCCTGCAGGAAGTGGTGTATTCTCTCCAGTCTGACACAGTGCTCTCTGCTGCCACCTCTGTCCATGTCTCTGTCTATGGGGATTTGCTGCTGCCTTGGGCAGTTCCTGACATGGACAGAGGTGGCAGCAGAGAGCACTGTGTCAGACTGGAGAGAATACACCACTTCCTGCAGGACATACAGCAGCTGATAAGTACTGGAAGACTGGATGTTTAATAAAAGTACATTTTAAATCTCAGGCACTTCAATTTGAAAGAAAAAGGTTTTTGATAAACTGCTGTGTAACGTCTATGTGGCTCACACAGTCACAAATGGTTTCATCCATGTAACGTTACAGTTGTAGTCTCCGTGTCACCACATTGTTCACGCTCCCTATGGGACCGTTCCAGATAACGGACACGTGAGGACCCATTCACTGCAACCCTGTGACCATGAATGATGTGGCGGTGTGGTCATGCATCATTAGGAGTCATGCTCCATACACACACACACACACACTATATAATATTAAAATATATATATGTTACCCATGATTCCCCATTCCCCCTTTAGGATGTGATGACAGTGAGCAGCCCCCAGTAAACCGAATCCCAGGAAATTATCAGCACTGGGCCCAACAGGGAAACTGGCAGCTAACCCTAGTGTACAGTAACCCTCACATCCCGGCCCCGGAACACTACAAATACCAGCAGAGATAGATACACAAGAGGGGCACTCACCCTGGGGCCACTAAGTCACATGACTTCCATTAACTGTTCTGGGACCAGATAGGACAAGATACAGGTCCAAAAGCATGAGGACATTTTATACATCTGTGGGCTATGTTCACACAGTGTATTTTTTTAAAACAAGAACGGCCATTGCTGGCGATCAAAAAAACAGCCGTTCTTGCCTTAAATACGCCACTGAATTAAAGTCTATGGGGAACCATGGCCACTGTTCACACACTATATTCAACAATTACCGGATTCTTCCATGATACGTCATTTATGGCTGCTGGAGTGCAAACAACGGCCATTGTTCTGCAATGTTAACACGATGTAGGGTCGTTTTAAAACCATACATTGCATGGACTTTAATGGTATTGTGGATTACAGGCATCATCCAAATGCGCCTGAATTCCAAATAAAATCATGTTCCTGCAGCTGATATGGCAGAATTGGCTGCAGGAACATGTCAAACAGCGGCCGTTGTCTTTACACAGTGTGAACATAGCCTTATTGTTATTCTGACAAACCTCCATCATTTATATTTAAGCCAACAGAATTCTTTGTACCTGTAGCCACCACTTGGGGGAGCGGAGGAGCTTACTGCAGACAGATTTATTATGAAGGTCAATGTATAAACAGTATGCAGTCAGCTCCCCCTAGTGGCAGCTGCAGGAAGGAAGCATTAATAACTCTGACTGATGCTGCTCCCTTCACTAGTCAGACAAGTTGTCCTTTGTTTGCTGCGCTCGATCCAGCACTGATAGTAACCCCCAATCCTGGGCATAGGGAAGAAAAAGGTATTAGTCTTACCGGTAAGACTGTTTCTCCGAAATCTTCACGACGGCACCACAGGAGTTAACTCTACCCCCTAGGGACAGGAAAAAGCACAACACGAGAGGTTAAAAGCCCCTCCCCTTCCCACAATCACCAGTGTATTATAACAACCTTTGGCACCACGTGAGTACTATATATATATTTTTATACACAGTATAGGGTGGGGTGTTGGTGCCGTCGTGAAGATTTCGGAGAAACAGTCTTACCGGTAAGACTAATACCTTTTTCTCTCCTCATCTTCACGACGGCACCACAGGAGAATGCCAACCATTTACCTTAGGGTGGGACCACAGCCTGAAGAACCCCTCTCCCGAAGGTTAGGTCTTCATTTCTCTGAAGCTGCAGTCTATAATGCTTCGTGAAGGTGTGCGGAGAGGACCAAGTGGCTGCTCGGCAAATCTGGTCAATCGAAGCTGAAGCTCTCTCTGCCCAGGTAGTGGATATTGCCCTGGTGGAATGGGCTTTAATTCTCAGTGGAGAAGTGAGATTCTGAAGAATGTAGGATTGTTCTATAGCGTTCCTAATCCATCTTGCCAAAACGCTTTTTGAGACTTTTTTGCCCTTATTTTTCCCCTGAAATTGAATAAATAGGGATTGTTCTTTTCTCCAAGAGCTGCATGCATCTAGATATTGTAAGATTGCTCTCTTTACGTCTAACGTATGGAATTTCCTTTCCAAGTCGTTTTTAGGGGATGGGCAAAATGACGGAAGAATTATATCCTGAGACTGATGGAAGGATGAAACCACCTTTGGTAGGAAGTTTGGGTCGGTTTTTAATGTAACCCTATCGTCCTGTATCAGGAAATAGGGTTCTCGGATAGTAAGAGCCTGTAGTTCACTTACTCTTCTAGCAGACACTATTGCTACAAGAAATGCAGTTTTGTATGAGAGTAGCTTAATGTCGGCCTCTTCCAGAGGTTCAAAGGGTGCTCTGGTGAGACCTTCAAGCACTGAGTTGAGGTCCCAGGGTGGATGAAGATTCCTTACAGAAGGTGATTGCCTCTGAGCACTTCTAAGAAATTTCTTAACCCACCTATGTTCAGCAATGGGATAGTCGTAGATAGCTGATAGAGCCGCAACCTGGACTCTTAAAGTAGCTGGTTTTAGACCTTTAAGGAGACCTGCTTGGAGAAAGTCTAGAATTTGTGTAATGTTCGGGTCGGCTGGAAAGGATGGTTTAGTGGGGCACCAGGAACAATACACTTTCCATATCTTCGAGTATATTTTGTTTGTAACAGGTTTTCGACTTTTTTGAATAGTAGTTATCACGTCTTCCGAGAGACCTCTACTTCTCAGCATGCACCTCTCAGGATCCATGCTGATAGCTTCAGTGACCCCGGATCTGGATGGAGAAGAGGGCCCTGAAATAGAAGGTCCGGTTCCCGCGGTAATTGGATCGGTGGTTCTGTTGTGAGGTTTTGAAGTAGACCGAACCACGATCTCCTCGGCCAGTAAGGTACAATCAAGATTACTGTTGCCTGATCCCTCAAGATCTTTTGTAGGACTCTGGGTATCAGAGGAATAGGAGGAAAGGCGTATGCCAGATTGTAGTTCCAGGGATGCGCTAATGCATCTGTTCCCAATGCCCCATCCCTGGGATCTAGAGAGAAGAAGTGTCGTGTCTTCTTGTTCTGAGATGTGGCAAAAAGATCTACCTGTGGTTGACCCCATCTGTTGGTCAGCTGTAGGAATGTCTTGTCGTTGAGGCACCATTCTCCTGGATGGACTGTGTGTCTGCTTAGGAAATCTGCATTGACGTTTTCCGAGCCTCGAAGATGAGTGGCACTGAGTGAAAGAATATTTCCTTCTGCCCATAGAAATATCTTGGCCGAGATGTTCTGTAGAGCATTCCTCTTCACACTGCCCTGGTGACGAAGATGTGCGACTGTTGTTATATTGTCCGACAATATGTGTATATGACAATGTTTTAGATCTTCCTCTGCTTGTTTCAGGGACATCAAGACTGCTAACAATTCCCTGTAGTTTGATGACCGCTTCCTTTCTTCTGGGGACCATAGACCCTGAAGGAGACGTCCCTGTACTTGTGCTCCCCATCCCGTCAGACTTGCGTCCGTGGTCATCGTAATTTTGGGAGCTGGATTCCAGTGGACACCTTTTGAAAGATTTTCTGGGTGTTGCCACCAGTTGAGGGACCTGAGTACCTGTTGAGAAATAATCATTAGTTTATCCAGACCTGATTTATGATGATTCCAGGAGGATAAAATGTGATTTTGTAGGATCCTGGAATGTGCCTGGCACCAGGGCACCGCAGGGATGCAGGCTGTGAATGATCCCATTAGTGACATGGCCTCTCTAATTTTACAGGATCGTTTACGTCTGAAGCTCTTTACTTTGTCTATTAAAGAAGACTTTTTATCTGTAGGGAGAAAGGACATTTGTCTGGAAGAATCCAAAAGGATCCCCAGAAATACCTTTTGTGTGCTTGGATTTAAGTCCGATTTTTGCTCGTTTAGAAGCCATCCTAGGTTTCTCAGAAGATCTGATGTCACCTCTAGGTTTTGTAGAAGCTTCCGAGGGGTATCTGCAATCAAAAGAAGGTCATCCAGATAACAGACAATACTTATACCTTTTAAGTGTAGGTAAGAGGCTACCTCCCCCATGACACTTGTAAAGATTCTGGGAGCAGAAGAGATCCCAAAGGGAAGGGCTTTGAACTGAAAATGTTGAACCCTACCGTCCATCCTCAGTGCAAATCTTAGGTAGCGTTGAGATGATGCGTGAATAGGAATGTGGTAGTACGCATCTGTAAGGTCTATCGAAGCCATCACTGCGTCTTTTGATATCAGAGGAGTGGTGGTCTTTATTGATTCCATCTTGAATCTTTTGTATGTCACTGCCTTGTTTAAAGGCTTCAAATTTATGATCAGTCTGTAAGACCCGTTTGGTTTCTTCACCAGAAACAGGTTGGAGTAGTGTCCTCTCCCAAGTTCCGTCACTGGGACTGGAGCTACTACCTCTGAAAGAATAAGTTTCTTTACACTGTCCAGTAATTCCCGCTGTAGATGAGGAGAGGATTGGCGGGATATTAGAAATCTTTTGGGAGGAGGCTGGGAGAATTCTATTTTGTAGCCCTGCTGAATAATGTCCAAAATCCAAGGATTTTGCGTTACCTGACTCCAGGTCTCCCCATACCTGGTCAGTCTCCCCCCAACTGCACCTCTGTCATTGTTTATCCTGAGAGGCCTTGGCGGGGTAAAAAATATTCTTGTTTTTTCCCCCTTTTTGATAGCTCCAACGGCCTCCCGCTTTCCCCTTATTTACCGTTTGATCCTGGTACCTAGGTCTCTTATAGGGTTCTTTCTTTCTTGGAGGCTTTACTTCTGGTAAGGCCTTCTTTTTGTCTGAAGTTTTCTCACAAACTTTATCCAGACCTGTTCCAAATACGTAATTACCCTCGAAAGGGATGCCACATAATTTGGCTTTGGATGTATTATCTCCAGCCCAGTCCTTTAACCATAATGCACGACGTGCAGCGGTAGTAAGTGCCCCGTCTCTGGCTGCTGCTCTTACTGATTCGGCAGAAGAATCAGCTAAGAAGGCCGCCGCATCTTTTAGAAGTGTAATGGAATTAGATATATCTTCCTTATCACTTCTCTTTATATTGTCCTCCAGTTGTTCCAACCACACCTGCATAGCGCGGGCCACGCTTGTAGCTGCGATATTGTTATTTATTGAGAAGGAACTTATATCCCATGATTTCTTCAGTAGACTCTCTGCTTTGCGATCCATGGGATCTTTTAGTTGTGAAGAGTCCTCAAAGGAGAGCACCATCTTTTTAGACACTTTGGCTAACTGTGCATCAATTTTTGGTGCTTCATCCCATTTTACAATGTCCTCTTCCTTAAAGGGAAGTCTCCTTTTGATTTCCCCTGGAATCATAAATCTCTTTTCTGGTTCCTTCCATTCATCCAACACCAGAGATTGAAGGGTCTCATGAATGGGGAACACAGTCTTATCCCTTGCTCTAAGTCCCGCAAACAATTTATCTTTGGGATTTATGTCCTCCTGTATTACTTCCATACCAAGGGCCTGTCTTACCGCATCAATAAAGGGTCCTGTGCGCTCGGTGGGAAATAAATATCTTTTAGGACGCTGTTCTGTGATAACCTCCTCTTCACAGATAATTACAGAATCTGATAAATGATCGGATTCATGTTCAGATTCTGAGGACGAAGATCTTCGTCTTTTAGATCGAGAAGATTCTCCTGATACACTACCCGCCGCTGGATCTGGCGGGGCTATGTTAAGGGGAGTGGGCACTGAAGCTGGTAATACTGGAGATATAAACGGAATCACAGGAGGAGCAGGAGTTACTACTGTCGGGGCAGTAGTCTGCATAGATGTTTTTATCTCATCCTTCATCATCTTCCTAATTTCATCAAGAAATGAAGATCTGTCCTCTTTAACAATGTCCGCAATGCATGTGGCACAAATGTTTTTCTTATAGGATGATGATAGGCGATTATTACAAGTAATACATCTCTTTGTAGGGATCGTCTTAGATTTCTCCTTTGATTCCTTATCCTTATCCTTATCTTTATCCTTATCCTAAAAGAACAAGGATATTAATACACTAAGGGTAACACCCAGTGCAAAAATATAAGGAGTAGGAGAGGGTGTGCTACAATAGTACAGAACCCCAACCCACAGAGTAGTCATAGATACCCACACACATATATGAGCACTCACCACCTGGGACACCTTGGGAGACTTATCAGGCGCAGCAGCGGCTGCCGAAGAGGAAGAGGACTCCATCTCTTATGTACCTTGTCCCAGCGGTTTGAATTTCGCGCTTCCGGAGTGCTACTTCCGGGTGTGACGTCAGTACGTCCCCACGTAACGTGAGGACGTCACTGTGACCCGCCGCCTCACTTCCGGTGAACTCGCGCGACCGGAAGTACGTCAGGACGCCAGGCCGCACCGGAGAAGACCCCGCACTCGCCTGGCCGCAAGTCCGCTGCTACTTACCCGGCGGCGGGTCCATACTGAGTCTGCCTGCGCTCTGGAAAGCCGACCCGGAGGGCGGGATTCCGGCAGACTCCGCACACCAGGATGGCCAGAAGCCTGGACCATCCTGCTACCCCGGACCCGAAGATCCACAGCTGCTCCCGGGAGGAAGGAGGGCGTACCTCGATCGACCCAGCTGAGGGGTAATGCTTGTCTTTTTATCTTCATGGGGTTCTCATCTTCCCGACGGATCCCCACCTCTCGTGCCTGCCCTGTTAGGGACAGGAAAAAGCACTGGTGATTGTGGGAAGGGGAGGGGCTTTTAACCTCTCGTGTTGTGCTTTTTCCTGTCCCTAGGGGGTAGAGTTAACTCCTGTGGTGCCGTCGTGAAGATGAGGAGAGAAATTTGCATTTTTAGATAATTCTTTTATTAGATACAATACAATAAGCCGATGCCAGACACCTCTCACCCACCAGAACGGTCAGGCATATTATGCGACGTGCAGCACTCCAGGCTCTTGTCTCTCTGCAGGAATACTGGGAGTCGCAGCGTGGCCCATTGTATTTGTTGTAGATCTTATAAATAGGGAAAAATTAAAAGCGCAGGAGGAAATTACAGAACTTTTCCCTTTTTCCCTAATTTCTTAAAGGGATTGTTCACCCAAAACTCTTTTCTTTCAAATCAACTGGTGCCAGAAAGTGCAAGGGATTTGTCATTTACTTCTGTTAAAGAAATCTCCAGTCTTCCAGTACTTATCAGCTGCTGTTTGTCCTGCAGGAAGTGGTGTATTCTCTCCAGTCTGACACAGTGCTCTCTGCTGCCACCTCTGACCATGTCAGGAACTGTCCAGAGCAGCAGCAAATCCCCATAGAAAACCTCTCCTGCTCTAGACAGTTCCTGACATGGACAGAGGTGGCAGCAGAGAGCACTGTGTCAGACTGCAGAGAATACAACACTTCCCACAGGACATACAGCAGCTGATAAGTACTGGAAGACTGGAGATTTTTTTTAATAGAAGTAAATTACAAATCTCTGTCACCAGTTAATCTGAAAGACATGTTCTGTGACATTGTCTCTCTAAAAACAAGGAGCTTAGAAGATATGATCCCTTTGTTATTGTTTGTGGCTCAGAATTGGGGGTCTCGAGCCAGGACCCCCCCATGATGCCATAATTCCTGATAAGCAGTATACAGGCCCCCAGTGAGATGGAGGACATTCCCACCAATGCTGTACACCAGTGGCGGCTGTCATGTCAGCGGAGGACAGCGCGCCAGCACTTGGAGGCGGCAGCCCGGAGGGTCGAGCGTTTTGGCAGCCAGGACCTGGCACCTGATCCTCATCACATTTTCCTCATGTAAATTGAGAGGCGTTTGCAGCACTCGGTTACATTTGGGGAAACTCACTGATGACTCCATTCAGCCTTAAAGGACCTGGAAGGCCTCATCCTCCTCCTGCTCTTCCTCCTCTTCTCCTTATAAGGCCAGAATAGGCATCGAATGCGGAGAATCCTCTTCTGTGTCATGGATGACACCGCTGGAATGTGGAACGTCCTGGAGCGGTTACAGCAGGAACCGGGCCTGGTTATAACCGGGAACGGACAGCCAAATAAGGGCCGGACTGGACCCACCGGGATACCGGGGCGGGGGACGCCGGCCTCCATCACACACGTCCCCCGACCACTCCAGCTCAGAGGACACAGGAGGCCGTGGTATGCAGCAGCCACTTAACCTCCTCACCTCCATCTTCCCGCTGCCTCTGGGGCTCCGCGTAAGGAAGAGCAGCCATCTGTTCTGCACACAGCTCCGCTATAATAACAATAATCAGCCATTGTTCCCTCTATATAAACACCCAGCGCCTGACAATCATATACACCGCAGCTTAACAGCTACTAAACTTCTGCATCAATGTACTCACAGTATGGAACACCTATTCTTAAAGGGGTACTCCACTCAAACATAGCTTCTGATATGTTGCTGCCCATGGTGAGACTAACAATTCCTTCCATACTGGTTATTATCTATTCAGTCTCCTTCCCCCAGTTCTCAGCTGCTGCTTTCTGCTGAAGACACAAAAATCTGTTTGTGAGCTTTTCTCTCTGTCTCCTCCTCCCTTCTGAGACGGCTGATGTAAACAAGTCCATGGCAGGCTTTATCTGCAACATTGTAGCTTCTTTATAATGCTGGGAGGGTTATACTGTGGTCGGGTTGCTGATGAACTAACTGTGTGCTACAGTGTTGTAGATACAGCCTGGCAGGGATTTGTTCACATCAGCCATCTTAGAAGGGAGGGGGGAGGAGGGGGAGACAGAGAGAAAGGCTCACACACATATTTTTGTGTCTTCAGCAGAAAGCAGCAGCTGAGAACTGGGGGAAGGAGACTGAATAGATAATAACAAGTATGGAAGGAATTGTTAGTCTCACCATGGGCAGTAACATATCAGAGGTTATGTCTGAGTGTTATATTCAGGTTTTCATCCGGTAAGTAGATAAAACTTCTGCATAAGCATACTCTATGGCCTACCTGCCCATTTGTTTTATGGGTATGGTCTAACAGGTTGAGCAGCTGCTCAGTACTACAATTCCCAGAATGCTTTGCTTTCCTCTAGCTCTCCATCACAGACCCCCTCCCAGTTCCCCACAGTTGCAGCACATTTCAGTACACCGCAGATTATTGCGCTGCAGTCAGTGTATCTGCAGCACCTGCTGTATGCATTCCCTGTCTGCTTACTTACATAAGGCAGCATGCTGTAACCACACCTCCTCCTTATCTAATATATGTATTCATGTATATGACAGTAAGACGGAGATAGGCTGTAGGGATAGGTCTGAGGTGGTGACATCACTCAAGGGGGCGGGGCTTAGACTCAGCCAAGCTGATGATACATTGTGAGAATGGAAACACTATACAACTTTCTTTCAGGGGGGTAAATCAAACAAAGGCCGGCCTATTAGTGATAACACTAGATTAGTAAGTGATGTATTGGGAGATGATTGTTTTATTTAAAAACAATTTTCTTAAACTGGAATAACTGATTCCCCCCCCCCCCGCCTTTTTCTCAGAAAGATATACAGATTTGTAATTTACTTCTATTTAAAAATCTCCAATTGTCCAGTACTTATCAGCTGCTGTATGTCCTGCAGGAAGTGGTGTCTTCTCTCCAGTCTGACACAGTGCTCTCTGCTGCCACCTCTGTCCATGTCAGGAACTGTCCAGAGCAGGAGAGGTTTTCTATGGGGATCACCAGAGTACACCTTCACCACACACCTTTAGGTTATGTTCACACTACGGCCCCGTGAATAATGAACATGTCAATTATTTCCGGACGGTAATGCTCCAACAACGGCCGTGGATTTCAATGCAGCCGCACACTTAAAACTTATCTGCCAAATTAAACTTGATTTTGATGTAAAAAAAAAAATGTTCTGAGTGGTTTCTTGGGCTGGGCGCAGTATTTCAAATAAATGGCCGCTTAGAAACAGGCTAGGACGCAAAATTATACAACGGCCGTAGTTTCACGACTAGCCCGCATGCTCGTATTTCTACAGCCGTAGTTTCAAGCGTACGTGTCCGGCCGGGTGAAAACAACGGCCGTTAATTTACACTGTGTGAACATAGCCTTAAGGATAGGTCTATATTCGAACCACTCTTTGTCCCCGCAGGCGAGTACCTACCCACCATGGGGGCCAATTTTCAGCTGGATTTCAAAACTGATGCAAAGTGATTGTCCAGCAGAGCTTCGTGTCCGTGAACCGTAACACTGCATCGCATTATATCAGCAGTATATTGTGTCCATACCCCCCCCCCCAGCTGTACGCCGCCCGCTCACATTCTTTTATCATAGGTTTTTTATGTTGTTTAAACAAACAGGTGCAGAACATATGTCAGCGATGCGGAGGATTACACAGCGCGGAGTAAACAGAGAGCGGCGCTAAGATGGAGTCTCACAAGGTTACAGCCAGCAAATAACAACGTCCCTATAAGCCGAGATCAGGCAAAAACACAGAGACTACATGGGGAAAAAAGATTGGAAATCCAGAATATTTTACCTCGCTGTGATTCCCGGCCTCCTGCTGGTGGGGACAGGCGGGAGGGAAGGTCTGACATCATAGTCTGCACTTTGCAATTGATGCAATTTCATAATTTTGTGGTTGGTAGTGTAGGCCGGATAACAGTAGAAAGAGAAAATTAAAGGGGCACTCCAGGTATTTTTTTTCTTTCAAATCAGCCGGTGTGAGAAAGTTTACAGATGTGTAATTTACTTCTGTTTAAAAATTTCCAGTCTTCCAGTACTTATCAGCTGCTTCATGTCCTGCAGGAAGTGGTGTATTCTCTCCAGTCTGACACAGTGCTCTCTGCTGCCACCTCTGTCCATGTCAGGAAGTGTCCAGAGCAGGAGAGGTTTTCTATGGGGATTTGCTGCTGATCTGGACAGAGGTGGCAGCAGAGAGCACTGTATTAGACTGGAGAGAATACACCACTTCCTGCAGGACATACAGTAGCTGATAAGTACTGGAAGACTGGAGATTTTTAAATAGAAGTAAATTACAAATCTATATAACTTTCTGACAGCAGTTGACTTAAAAGAAAAAAAAACTGCATAATAATAATTATTATTATTTCCCTTTTTTTATATTGGGGCCGTCAGAAAAAAAAAATAAAAAAAGAGCAGCAAGCTTTTTTCATGAGAACCTATGGGTGACAGATGGCATGGTACGCCCACATGGTGGCATATGCTGGAGGCTTCTGTCAGAGGTGTTATATATATATATATATATATATATATACACTAAATAACCATCCCATGTGATAGTATACAAGTATACAGCTACATAATCAGGGAACAAAGCTAAACATTTCAATTACAAGCAGCAACCTAGTCCAAACTGCGGCTACTGTCACACTGAATGGCAAAAACGTCCGGTATTATATGAAATATATTAAAATAACGGCCATTAAATCACGACCACCCCAAAAAATGGCCGTCATTTTGACGGTGTGTGTGAACGGCCTAAAAGAGCAGAAAAACATCCATGAAAATTCTTTCCAGATTTGGGCACTGAGATGTCCAGGAATAGATCATCCACGGCCACAAAAACGTCACCTGATGCCGATGGATGCAATGGCGGAGGACTGACGGCTTCCACTGGAGGATACTGGGAAAATCCCTGCACAGCTGGTTATTACTTTTAGTGTTTATTTTACCTTTATACCTTATGAGAAAGTTACAACATTATATTTTATTATATTATATTATATATCATGGTTTATATTTAATATATTTTACTTTTGTATTTTTATTGTAAATGTTCAGACTCATCTCATATTTTATTAGTTATATAATTACAGGGTTTTTCCCATTTAGTATTTTTATTATTCACTTTTAAAATGTCATTTTGTTTCTATATTGTAGTTTCATTTTCGGTTATACTTGATTGTAAAGTTATTAAGTCGTCTCAAAATTAAGTCTTATTGTGTCTTTATTATACAATATATATATATTTTCTTAATAAACATTTATATAGCATGTGTATTATATATGTGTATTTGTATTTTTTTTTTAGATCTTATTTAAAATTTTAGATTTATTTTACATTTTAATGTTATTTTGCTATAGATATAAACCGGCAGAACAGACAGAGGTCGGAGCCGGATATTGAGGCCTCAGCTGTCGGCTGGCACAGTCCAGCCAGGGTGTAATGATATGTAAGGGTTGGTGGTCGGCTCTCCTTTCTGAATCGGTGGCCGTGTATACGTCTCCATGCTGCAATTACTGTAGCAGATGTAATGTGAGATTCTATATTAGTATCATACACTCAATGGATACAGCACTAAGCAAAGAAATGGCGCCCCTAGAGGCCAAAGGCAAAAAAAAGTCATTATACAGATTTATGCTTTGGATTGACTGGGTTTATAGGGTTGTTTTTGCACAATTTTATAGGACCGATCAGCTGATCCCAGAAGGAAGCCAATAATGTCTGTACAGAATCTGCTGCCGGCCAGAGCGCTCAGCTACTATGATGCTCCATTCAGCCACAGGATATAAGCCGCTGCCAGAAGCAATGGCGCCCCCTACCTCTGGGAGATAAACAATAGGAGCGCACAGATATACATCATGTGTCATGTGCCCCAGAGTTTATCCTGCTCAGCAGCTCTGGAGCTATGTATTATATATTACAGGGGAAATAATGGTCCGGGACGCTTTCTTACAGAAACAGCGCCACCCCGGTACCATTTTGGGAAAAAAAATAAAAATAAAATTCTAAGCCAGGATAATCCCTTTAATGGGGTAGTTCACAATAATAATAAAAAAAAATCATTCAAATCAAAGAGTGCCAGAAAGTGGCAGAGATTTGTAATCTAATTCTATTAAAGAATCTCTAGTCTTCAGTGCCTATCAGCTGCTGTATGTCCTGCAGGAAGTGGTGTATTCTCTCCAGTCTGACACAGTGCTCTCTGCTGCCACCTCTGTCCATGTCAGGAACTGTCCAGAGCAGCAGCAAATCCCCATAGAAAACCTCTCCTGCTCTCCAGACTGGAGAGAATACACCAATTCCTGTAGGACATGCAGCAGCTGATAAGTGCTGGGAGACTTGAATATTTTTTTTTTAAATAGAAGTAAATACAAATCTCTGGCACTTTCTACCACCAGTTTATTTGAAAAACTATTTTTGGTGAACAACCCCTTTAATTTAACTTCTGTTTAAAATGTATAAACCCCGCCCCCTTCTAAGGGAACCACACCCACTTTTTTGCCACCTTTCAAATCTGCAATTAAAATAGATAGAAATGATGATTGACAGTGTAATAATGCTGTATCCTCGCGTCCCTATTACGGCCACGAGTCCAGATTCCACCACAATGTAGAATATTATGGGGATCTGGAAGTTTAGTTGGGCCAAAAATTAAGCAATGTACGGCCGTGGACGTCTCCGACTGATTCCGCAGATCCTTCTTGTGTCCTGAAAATGGGAAATGAGAATTAAAAAAAAAAAAAAAAAAATTAAAGCTGCAACCTGATTGGCTGCTACAAGCAGCTGCTCCACCAATCTGACGCCTCCACCTTCCTATATTTTTCACCAGATAAATCTGATTGGCGGCCGGGAACGCCAGCGCCACTTTCTGCCGCCATCGTGGTTTAAGGAAACGCTGAAATTAATAATAACTTTCGCCATCTGCACGTGAAAATCTGCAGAGAGACTGAGACAGCTGACAACGTGCCAACGAGGGGTTAACGCAAGCTGTATCATCTTACAAATGAACGTCCTGCCCGCGCCGCGCCAGCTGGTGTTCAACCCCCCCCCCCCCCCCTCTCCGTATCAGCATCGATCCAGCGCTGCACATTTGTAAGGACGAGCGCGGCGCTGCAATGATGGGGATGGTGAATAGGTGAGAGGAACCACTCCGGTTACATGGGACTGCACCTTTTATACCACAGTGTATGGGAATGGGAATAAAGTGCAACCCCGATAAAACATGGGGCAGGGGGGCATTAAAGGTATCTAAAGCCTACCACCATCTACACACTGTTTCATGTCATGTCCCTTTAAGAAGTTACACATTTTCCAGAAACAGCGCCACTCTTGTCCTCAGGCTGTTTTTGGTATTGCAGCTTCTATTTACATAACTGGAGATGAGATGTAATAGCCGCCCATGGACAGCTGTGACACTGTACAGGCTATTACCCCCCCCCCCAAAATAGACAACCCCTTATGATCGTTCTTGCGGTCGTTTTGTCGTCGCTATTGCTTAAGTTTCAGCTGTGACTTATTACACCAAACGATAAAACAATAAAAATAGGTCTGACTTCCATCAAACGACCGGCGATTTCTCTTTTGTCATTTAATCGTTGTCTGCTATTACACGAAACGATTATCGCGTAAATCCGAACGATTAACGATTTTTCAAACAATAATGGTCCCGTGTAACACGGCCCCAAGGGACGATTATCGTTTAAATCCGAACATCTAACGATTTTTCGAACGATAATAGTTTTGTGTAATAGACATCGTTGGTCGTCTGATAGAATTTGGACCTATTTTTATCGTTTTATCGTTCGGTGTAATAAGTAGTCATAGCTGAAACGTACACAATAGCGACGAGAAAACAGCAAGAACGATCATAAGTAATAAATAAACAATCATCGTTCCCTGTAATTGGGCGAATTCGGGTCGTTTGCCATAGCGGTCGTTAGAGATCGTTTATCGTTAAATCGCTTGGTGTAATAGCAACCTGACTGTTACCAAACCTGATACATTGTATCCGACATCCATTGTATCAGACTGACTAATGCTGGGTTTACACGGAGCGATAATTCGCCCGATTGTACGATAAACGATTTTAAACTAACGATTTTTTTTTTTATAACGATCAGCGTTTAGACTGTACGATATATCGTACAGAAAATTCGTTTTGCGATCGCTTAAGCCTATCTCACACATAGGGAAAGTCAGGGAACGACTGGCGATTTTGTTGCGAACGACGATTTAAGAACCTGTTAAAAGATCAAAATGAACAATTTTTCGATCGTTCGCCGTGTTTACACGTACGATTATCGTTCGAATTCGATCGTTATCGTAGCTGATGTGCGGCACTCACAGGGGATTGTCCAGACTGTCTACAGATGTGAGGATAGACCCATCACTGACTGCAAGCAGAGGTCTTACTATAGGAATACAATGTAAGGCTATGTTCATACAACCTACATATTATAAAAAGAACGGCCATTCTTTTCATAGTGAAATGCGTGGCATTGAAGTACAATGTATTGACCAACGGCCGTTGTTTGATACAACCATTCAAGTAATTGACATGTCAGTCATTTCGGGCTGTTAGGCATTGTTTTCAATGCAACAACGGTCTGACAATTTTTCAGTGGCAAACAACGGCCGTTATCCGTACATTGTGTGAACATAGCCTACATTACAATTCTACAGAACATTCCCCTCCAGGTCATGGGATCTTTTCACACCTAACGACCAGCCAGGCGAGCAGTCTCATTTACGGACAGTCCGTTTCCCAGTTTTGTCGGGATGAAATCTATGGGGAAATCGATGCATTTTGCAGATGTTTCCCTGAATTTTCAGCAAACTCTGCAATCTCTTTGTGGGTCGGCCCTCAGGGACAGCGTGCACACAGGACGGAACGGCAGGAAATGTGCACGGGTAAAAAGTCGCATTAGATTATGGAAATTTAATTTTTCAATCTTGTATAAATTTGGGTTGACAATTTAAAAAAATTTGAAAAATTCCTTTAATCCGGCACCTGATCATCTGGAATCTCTGATAAAATTCTGGACTAAATGCGCAGTGATCTAGTCATATTTTATAGACTCATCTGATAATCCAGAACATGTCAGATTCATTCCGGATTAGTGGAATTTCCATCAATAATTGGATTCTATACTGTTATTAGGTGATCAGACATTATGTGTGCGGGGGGCTGAATACATAACAGTGACCCGCCGCCTCTGACAGCCAATTGTGTGGGGTATTTCAGTCCTAGGGTGTCAGATGGGGACGCCCGCTATAAACAATGGCGGCTTACTCTGTCGCCCTGACAACTAGATAAGGCTCATTTACATATTGGCCAGCTGGAAAGTCAATGCTGCATGTAAGATGTAGCAGAGCTGAGTTGGTCATGAAGTTATGACAATACTCCTGAATGTCCAGGTGCGTCGTGCTCTATGACATACTCAGCTCTGCTACATCTGCCCGGAACAAAACCTACTGAACACTATTCAGATCGCTTCCAAAGCCAATGAAATATACAAGTGACAATAGAGACGTTGGCGGGGGGGGGGGGGGGGGGGGGTCACACAGCTCGGACCCCCACTGAGTCACTATGAAACTGACCCTATAGGCCAATAATGGACATAGATTTATCAGATGGTTGCCGGGGGTAACAACACTTTTTCTTCACAAAGGTTCTAAGAATGAATGCAAATTTTTAGGTGAATTTTACAGCGATACAGGTCACTTAAAGGGATATTCTCACCTGAACTAACATAGTTCTATCTGTAGGACTCATCAGGTTAAATATAATCCTCCTCCTCCTGATAGGATGCTCTTTCCCTCCCATTGTTGACAGCTTATTGTTTCAGTTACCGACCACCACTCTGCTCTAAAAGCAGTGGTCTGGCGGTGTATATATAGAGTATATATATTTTTTATACATTATATATGCACAATTTTTCTATACATCTAAATTATATATCATATATATGCCAAACCACTGCTTTTACAGCAGAGTGGTGGTCGGTAACCTAGACAATAAGTTTTCAACAATGAGAGGGAAAGAACAGCATAACAGGGGAAGGAGACAAGTTTGGTAAATGATTGTACGTGCAAAGATATTTAACTTGAAGAGTTCTCCAGATATAACTGTATTGGGAGTATTCTCCAGATATAACTGTATTGGGAGTATTCTCCAGATATAACTGTATTGGGAGTATCCCTTTAGCACATGCCCTCTAAGAGGCGCTGAGAACTTTCCAGGGTCTGGGTTATTCCTGCATGTACCAGTTCACACAGGAAGTGGTAAAACAAGGAATTTCTCCAGATATGAAGTCACTGCGGAGATATCCCATTGTACACAATGCAGAACACACCAAGAATCCATGTCCCAGATGCAGCAGTAATATATGTGTGTGTGGATGCAGCAGTAATATATGTGTGTGTGCAGCAGAGCTGAGTGTGTCAGGAGCAGCAGTGATGAGCTGGTTATAGTCGTAGAGCAAGCGCTAAGATCAGGGTATATGGTCCCTATGCAGATGAAGCAGAGCTAAACCTTGTGTATGAAGATGCAGCAGAGCTGAGTGTGTCAGGAGCAGCAGTGATGAGTTTGTCAGATGTGATGAAGCGCTGGTAAGACTGTCCTGTGTGGTCTCTGTATGCAGATGCAGCAGAGTTAAGCTTATCCCATGTGGCCTACATGCAGATGCTACATAGCTAAAGCTTCTCCTATGTGACCAATATGTAGATGCAGCAGAGCCGAATGTGTCAGAAGAAGCAGAGTCAAGTTTGTCCTATGAGATCAATATGCAGATGAAGTGGAGACGAATTAGCCAGAATAAGATGAGCTGAGTTTGTCATATGAAGGGAAGCTTGTCAGATGTGGTCAGTATGTAGATGTAGCAGAGCCAACACTGTTCTGTGTGGTCTACATGCAGCTGATATAAGCATGACATAAGAGACAAATCTGCCAGGAAAAGCAGAGCCGAGCTAGTCAGCTAGTTATATATGGCCAATAGGTATATGAAGCAGAGCAAATCTGTAACATATGAGTAATAAACAGATGCAGCAGTGCCAAGCCTGTTCTATGGGATCTATACACAGATGAAGCAGAGCTAAGTTTGTCATATCTTATCACTACTACACTGATGCAGCAGAGCTAAGCCTATTCTACATGATCTATATACAGATGCAGCAGAGCCGAGCCTGTTCTATAGGATCTATACACACATGAAGCAGAGCTAAGTTTGTCAGATCTTATCACTACACTGATGCAGCAGAGTCGAGCATCAATGTAGCTATTTATATGTGGCCAATATGTCTATGAAGCAGAGTGAAGTCTGTGTTATATGTCAGATGCAGCAGTGCTAACTCTGCTCTGCAAGCCTGGAGATAGGAGCTTGTCATATATGCAGGTAAAGCAGAGCTGAGCAGGTCAAATGTGGTCACTATGCAGAGAGATGGTCTGGTTAATAAACTATAGGCTGGAGCAGTCAGAATATGTGATCTACATGCAGATATAGCAGAGCTGGGCAGGCCATGTGTGTCCAAGAGGCAGAAGCAGCAGCAATGAGCTTGTCATGTGTGGCCACTATGAAGGGGCACTGTCATTGGTATATATGGGATATATGTAAGAGCAGCAGCAATGAGCTTGTCATGTGTGGCCACTATGAAGGGGCACGGTCATTGGTATATATGGGATATATGTAAGAGCAGCAGAGATGAGCTTGTCATGTGTGCTCACTATGCAGATGAAGGGGTTCATGTTCTATACAGGGTATACACAATGATCATTTATGGTCTTGTAGATAAAGCGACTAGACAGGTCATGAAGAATCAGCAGCAATGTGCTTGGACTATATGCAGATAACACATTGGGCTCTGCTACATCTGCCTGTGTTCCCCTATGCAGCCATCCCCTGCAATGTTTCTGTCAGCACTTCCAGCCTTCATGGACAGGAACATCCAGAGACCAATGCAACACCATGAAGTCCTGCTCCCCCTGCCCAAAGAGCTGTAGACCACTCACCTATCCTGCTGAAACTCTCAGACAAAGTTCTCCTCAACTTTTTCATCTTGCTCAGCTTCTGAGTGGGCTGAGGTTCAATCATGTCACACATCTAGATGGCAAGCTCCTTGGCCCAAAATGCACCAAAAAATGCAACCAAAACCCCCTGGTGCTTCCTCCTCCCAGATCCAATCCAGCAGCTGTATCTCCCCCTGTCCCCTGGATCCTCAGCCAGGCTTCAGCTCTTGCATTCAGTCTGTACCCAGAGGATCTGACTCATTTTTGGTTTCTTCTTGCAAAAAAAAAAACAAAAAAATAAATAAATTAAAAAAAAGAGGAAACAAATCCAGGACAATTGCCCCTATGTATAGTGTAAGGACAAATCCAGGGAAGTCCAAGAGGAGTTTGCAGGAGGGGACTGATCAGGATGCAGGGAAGCCCTTGGTGGCCATGCAGCAGCAGCTTTGGTTGGTCCTTGTGCTGCTGCTTCTGTCCTGTGTCTGAGCTCTGCTCTCTCCCACCCCCTCCCCTGGCTTCGTCATTCTACTGTTTATATTCTTAGCAGGCTGATGAAGCACATCCAGGATGGGGCTCCTAACTCCAGAGGAGCAGGGATGTGCTCTGTGGTCTCAGCAGCAGCTGGAGAATGGAGATTGTCATAGCTCTAGGGAGACACCTAGTGGTGCATGTGGGTAAGTGCAGCAGCTTCTGACATGCAGTAAATCACCATTATGGAGCTCAGCTGTGAGGGCAGGGACTGGGTCTAGCAGGATTTGGAGAAACCTTCATTATAGAATTGCATTAAAATGGAGATGTGGTCATCTTACATGTAATTGAGTTACTAGATGATCAATATAATGCAGGAGGCGTAGACTGGAACCAAATAAAAAAATGAGGGAGATAGATGTGATTTACCCCATACAGATTAACAATGCAACATTCTTATAACAGACACCTATGGAATGATACAATGTAACAAAAGAAGATTTGTAAATATTGAATGTTTGAATATTTGCAGATTATGAGATAGGGGATTGTTCTATGGCCGTCCCCCATTAGTATTCTGTATAACCGCGTCGTATGGGATTCAGAGGTGAACCGCTATCAACTGGACGAAAATCCATTATGGATTCTGCTGCGCCATTGAATTTTGTGCGAGAAAAATGATCATTAAAAGTAAAAGACAAAGAGAAGAAAAGAGAACAGTCAGAAAATACTAAAAAAAAATAGAAGAAAAAACCCAGGTGCGCTGTGCGTATAGACATTTACTTACCAGGAATACTTTTTAGGTCATGTGACGTGTAGTGAGTAATGGGAGATGGTGGCCGTAACCCAATAGGAGACTAAAAGTGGCGCTGTGACTAGAAGTGTATGCAGGGCTATCCAGTGGGATGCGGTTTCTGTGCTGTATATATATATATATATATATATATATATATATATATATATATACACTGTATATATATATATATATATATATATATATATATATATACACACTAGACGGCCGCTGTATTAGAGACCCCATCTAGTAGGGCCTTGGACCTTTATGGATTTCAGGACTGAATTCACCATGCCGCAGATTCAGCTAGGTGATGCAGGAACATCGGCCCATGTGCACAGGACTGTTTCTTCTTTGAGGGTATGTGCACACGGAGCAATTCTAGCGGAATTCCGCCCGAATTCCGCCATAAAAAGCGGGCGGAATCCGCGTGGAATTCCGCCCGTGTAAATGCAACATTGCTCCTTCCATAGAGAACAATGGGATTTCCGACTGCCTGTGCACACAGAGTAAATTTCCGTCCAGAATTCCGCGCAGAATCCGCATTCCGCCCAAAGAATGTACATGTCAATTCTTTGGGCGGATTCCGCTAGAGGAGTCCTATAGAAGTCAATGGGGTTTGAATTCTGCTGGTAATTCCGCTTGCATTCCGCTTGATTTCCGCGCGGATTCCGCTCAAATTCCGCCCGAATTCCGCTCAAATTCCGCCAGAGCAGAATAGGCGAGGAATTTCAAGCAGAAATCTTTCAGCTACAATTCCTCGAGAATTGCTCCGTGTGCAAGGGCCCTTAGATTGAAATCCTGAACGTCTTGTCCGGCCATGTTTCTCCACAGCGATCTGGATCCATCTGACCGGCCATGTTTCTCTATAGAGATCTGGATCCATCTGACTGGCCATGTTTCTCTATAGAGATCTGGATCCATCTGACCGGCCATGTTTCTCCACAGAGATCTGGATCCATCTGACCGGCCATGTTTCTCCACACTGGATCCATCTGACCGGCCATGTTTCTCCACACTGGATCCATCTGACCGGCCATGTTTCTCCACACTGGATCCATCTGACCGGCCATGTTTCTCCACACTGGATCCATCTGACCGGCCATGTTTCTCCACACTGGATCCATCTGACCGGCCATGTCTCTCTGGGGCACCAGGAGGGGCATACTTACCCCAGATGCTGACCATATGGCATATAAAAGTATCCCTGCATGGTCCCATCCTCTTTGCTATGAGAAAACCAATGTATCAGACGGCCGGCTTCATTTCCTGCTCGGAGCCGCAGCTATTCCCCGAGTACAGAAAACAATTCCCATAAAAACCTGCAAGTCATGATGGAGCGTAACGCTCTTTATAAGTGAAATATTTTCCACAAACTTCATGAAGATAAAGAAATGAAAACCCATTAGGCGCTGCAGCTGTTCCGGAGACTCCGCACACCGTAAATTACCTGCTGACATCCCGGCCCAGATCTCTATGGAGGAAGCCGGATGAAGACGACGCAGGATTCCATGGTCAACCCAGCAAGACCTGGAGCCAGTGCTATAGAGAGGATGGGATACAGAGTGTACCCAACATAGAGAGCATGGGATACAGAGTGTACCCAACATAGAGAGGATGGGATACAGAGTGTACCCAACATAGAGTGGATGGGATACAGAGTGTACCCAACATAGAGAGGATGGGATACGGAGGCTATAGTGTATCCAACATAGAGAGGATGGGATACGAAGGCTATAGTGTAGCCAACATAGAGAGGATGAGATACGGAGGCTATAGTGTACCCAACATAGAGAGCATGGGATACGGAGGCTATAGTGTACCCAACATAGAGAGGATGGGATACGGAGGATATAGTGTACCCAACATAGAGAGGATGGGATACGGAGGCTATAGTGTACCCAACATAGAGAGGATGGGATACAGAGGCTATAGTGTACCCAACATAGAGAGGATGGGATACGGAGGCTATAGTGTATCCAACATAGAGAGCATGGGATACGGAGTGTATCCAACATAGAGAGGATGGAGTACGGAGTGTACCCAACATAGAGAGGATGGGATACGGAGGCTATAGTGTACCCAACATAGAGAGGATGGGATACGGAGGCTATAGTGTATCCAACATAGAGAGGATGGGGTACGGAGTGTATCCAACATAGAGAGGATGGAGTACGGAGTGTACCCAACATAGAGAGGATGGGATACGGAGGATATAGTGTACCCAACATAGAGAGCATGGGATACGGAGGCTATAGTGTACCCAACATAGAGAGGATGGGATACGGAGGCTATAGTGTACCCAACATAGAGAGGATGGGATACGGAGGCTATAGTGTACCCAACATAGAGAGGATGGGATACGGAGGCTATAGTGTATCCAACATAGAGAGGATGGGATACGGAGGCTATAGTGTATCCAACATAGAGAGCATGGGATACGGAGTGTACCCAACATAGAGAGGATGGGATACGGAGGCTATAGTGTACCCAACATAGAGAGGATGGGATACGGAGGCTATAGTGTATCCAACATAGAGAGGATGGGGTACGGAGTGTATCTAACATAGAGAGGATGGAGTACGGAGTGTACCCAACATAGAGAGGATGGGATACGGAGGATATAGTGTACCCAACATAGAGGTGATGGGATACGGAGGCTATAGTGTATCCAACATACATGGAGAGGATGGGATACGGAGGCTATAGTGTACCCAACATAGAGAGGATGGGATACGGAGACTATAGTGTATCCAACATAGAGAGGATGGGATACGGAGGCTATAGTGTACCCAACATAGAGAGGATGGGATACGGAGGATATAGTGTATCCAACCTGGAGAGGATGGGATACGGAGGCTATAGTGTATCCAACATGGAGAGGATGGGATACGGAGGCTATAGTGTATCCAACATAGAGAGGATCTGATACGGAGGCTATAGTGTATCCAACATAGAGGTGATGGGATACGGAGGCTATAGTGTATCCAACATAGAGGTAGTAAATTACAAATCTATATAACTTTCTGACACCAGTTGATTTGAAAGAGAAAGCTTTTCCCTGGAGTACCCCTTTAAGATATGGCCGTAGGGGATTATTAGAGAGAACAGGAGTAGACTGTGGTGCGCGTATTTATTGTTGGGGAAATGGGGGGGTCATAAGTTCCACTCCTGCTTAGTCTCTAAAGAGTTAATCATACTCACCCCCCATTTTTCCTGGCATAAAAAAAAGGATTTTTTAGAATTTTATCTGGGGGAAGCTGCAGCACTAGTGACACAGACAGCTCCCCCCAGTGTAATGTCTATTCTAATGGTAACATATAATATATAGACATCAGGGGAGGCTGCAGCACTAGTGACACAGACAGCTCCCCCCAGTGTAATGTCTATTCTAATGGTAACATGTATTATATAGACATCAGGGGAGGCTGCAGCACTAGTGACACAGACAGCTACCCCCAGTGTAATGTCTATTCTAATGGTAACATGTATTATATAGACATCAGGAGAGGCTGCAGCACTAGTGACACAGACAGCTCCCCCCAGTGTAATGTCTATTCTAATGGTAACATGTAATATATAGACATCAGGAGAGGCTGCAGCACTAGTGACACACAGGGCCGGATTAAAGGGAGGGCACCAGGGGCACGTGCCGAGGGGCCTCCACCACTAGGGGGCCTCCACCAAAACCCGGAAGTGGTGTCTGGGAGAAAGTCCCACGCGCAAAAAGCCTGTGAAAACCCTACCTGGACACAGCACTGAGTACACTGCATGCTGTCCCCGGAGGGAGGGAGGGAGGTGTAGGGTTAATTCTGTGTAAACATCTCCCTCCCAGCAGGCTCAGACTCCCCTGGTGGGTCTTTGAATGGATTCTTCCTGTCAAGATTCCGGGTGCCTGTCTCCTGCAGAGGTCCTCACTCCCCCCTCGCCCCTCCCCCTCACTGGGGAGAGGACAGCATGGGACCTCAGCAAGGAAACCTGATCTCTCCAGTAGGGATGTGATATCATGGAGCATGCTGGAGGATCTGTCACAGTGGCTTTCAGGATGAAGGAACAGAAAAGAGCCAGAAGAGAGAACACCTGTCATCTGCCCAGATCAGGTGAGTATGAGGCTTTGTTTTGTATTGGCACATCGGAGCAGGGATATATACTATAGGGGCATATATCAGAGTAGGGGGCATATACTGTGGGGCCTGTGTGCAGCATATGACAAATAGCCTGTGTGCAGTGTATGGTATATATAGCATATATATAGTATATATAGTGTGCAGCATATGACATATAGCCTGTGTCCAGCATATTATATATAGCCTGTGTTCAGTGTATGGTATATAGCCTTGTGCAGTGTATGGTATATAGCCTTTGTGCAACCTATGATATATAGCCTGTGTGCAGCCTATGGTATATAGCCTGTGTGCAGTATATGACATGTAGCCTGTGTGCAGCATATGGTGTATATATAGCCTGTGTGCCGCATATGGTATATATAGCCTGTGTGCAGCGTATGACATATAGCCTGTGAGCAGTATATGATATACAGCCAGTGTGCAGTGTATAGTATATAGCCTGTATGCAGAGTATGATATATAGTCTGTGTGCAGCATATGACATGTAGCCTGTGTGCAGCTATATATGCCATGATCCTTAGGGTATATTCACATGTACCATATCTGCTATAGATTCTACACAGCCTTTAAGTGCTTTCTGGGTGCTCTTTACTGCTTCAGGTAGTTTATATGGTTGGAAACTGAAGATAGGACTTTCTGGGAAGTCCAGGTTCTGCCTGCAATTCACAACTGCACATGCTGCTGTGGTGGCTAACATTGTGGGCAAGAGAGCACAGAAAGTGCTAAAGTGCTGTGTTCTCGCATTGAATTAAGTGGAATCACACCGCGATGCTCACCCCTCCCCCATCCTGTCTCTAGGGCCTGGCATCTTCCTCTGGACTGCAGCCTCTAGGGACCATCACATGCAGAACAGAGGAGGATGCTGAGCCATACAGCCAGGAGTGAGGAGGGGTAGGTGCTAAGTCCCCTACAGTAATCAGCCACCTATATAGATTGCTGTATGGTTTATTTGTGGGGGAAGAAAATGGGGGAGCCCCCAACAAAATTGTTGCCCAGGGCCTCCACCAACCTTAATCCGGCCCTGGTGACACAGACAGCTCCCCCTAGTGTAATGTCTATTCTAATGGTAACATGTATCATATAGACATCAGGGGAGGCTGCAGCACTAGTGACACAGACAGCTCCCCCCAGTGTAATATCTATTCTAATGGTAACATATAATATATAGACATCACAGGAGGCTGCAGCAGCATTAGTGATAGTAACTGTGCGGGGACCAGGGGTTGCACAGCCCTGCTGTTCCTGACACGACCACTGGTGGCAGCAGAGAGGTTGTGTTATGCAAAAAGGGGGTGACAGTGTCACTTTAAATATTTTTTTTTTCCCAACCTAAATGAGCCCGGGTGATTGTGCGGAGTTCTCACGTAATGTCACACTGATCTTCATCCTCCTCCTCTGCTGTTAATATCATAGAAGCTGAACAAGGCTCCACACCGGATAATAATTTATTATAATAATAGCTTTCTCCCCGCTCGCT
>NC_091455.1:214148534-214206034 GCF_027789765.1 Dendropsophus ebraccatus
AGCATAAGATTACCGGAGCCTGAAGAAGTTAGATGCCGCCCTGGAAAACATAGATGCATCCATAGGCCATAGGCTATATCTATATTTCCCAGGCAGCCTTATGGCGGCATCCAACTTTTTCAGCCACTGGTAATCAAATGCAGAGCACGCTCATCCCTATTTCACGGGTCGTTTTAAAGGAGCAAATGAGCGCTCTCAGCGCTCGTTTGCTCCTCGTTCCCCGCTCGCTGCCGCCGCTATTCAACGCGGCTGCAGCGAGCGGTTGAGTGCAGGAGGGGGCGGCGGGGAGCTGCGGGGGGGGGCTGCCCGGGTGATCGCTGATCGTCCGGCCAGCCCATAGGATACAGCAGCATCTGCTGCCGATGCTCCTATTTAATGGAGCGACAGCAGCAGATCGCTGCTATATCAGTCGCTTGTTTTTCAACATGTTTAAAAACAAGCGACTGCAACGATCAGCTGACATGAACGATGTCGGCTGATCGTTGCACTCTATTCCAAGGGACGATTATTGTCCGTAGCGGCCGATATCAGCCGAATACGGACGATAATCGTTCCGTGGAATAGGGCCTTTAGTCTAAATAGTGATGACCAATAGATGTGTGGGTGACAACCCTGCTAAACAAGCTGCGACATAAGGAGGAGGGTGGGATGCTGCTTCTACATATATAGAAAAAAGCCATACTTACCTAGCCCTGATCCCCTGCTGCTCCTCTTTACCTCAATCCAGTCCCACATTCTTCTCTTTTCTTCCTGCTCCTCAGATGAGCAGAGAGCGGGACTGATGATTGGCTGAGATGGGGCACCACTGGTCCTGCCCCTGAAGAGAGGAGGGCGATGAAGTTGAAGCAGCAGGGGAGTAGGGGGAGGTAAGTATCCTTTTTCTATTCTCTATATAAAATTTTACACTATAGCTGGAATCCCCCTTTAAGGAACCATCTTGATGAGGACCCTAATTCTGCGTTTCAGCACCAGCTCCGCCTTTTTCTAGTAGTCTTCTGTTTAGTCCGCAGTCTTCTTTGTCAGCCTGATGTCTCACTGCTAATAGTGGCGTCTGTGAATATAATTCAGGATGTTATAGCGTCTCAGCTGTAAAACACTTCCAGAAATCTCACCAAATAAATAAAAACAAATGGTGACAATGGCGCGGCGTCCGTCTCCGCCAGACGTTTAGTGTCTTTATATCATGCCGACAGCTGCTAAAATCTCCTCCCCAGTCCTTGACACCTTTATATAAGTCGCTGCCAAAAAGTGACAAATCTCTTGCTATTAAGTTGCCGGTGTCACCGTTGAGATGGCCGAGTCTCTGATGAGGAAACGTCCATCATCTCCACAAATATATTCTTACCCCTCCCGGCGCCAAGTGCCTCTCCATCACCACCCGCCAGCACCAATCCTTCAAGGGCCGTCACATCCCAGACCGCACGTCATCCCCACAGCCCAGGGACTCTGTCCGGCCGCTAGGCATTCTGGTTATATCCGAGCCCCCCCCCCCCCTGCTTCGGGCTCGGATACGTTACATGAAGTTCTTTGCAGCGTCTCTCTATAAAAGCATTTTCCATCCTTTGCTGTGGATTAACCTGAAGGAATTTTAGCCTCTGGCGGATGATTTTAAAACCCACCCACGGCCGCCATTGTCCGACCCCACAAATTATTAGGTGTAAAAGCAAATTAAATGGGTTTTCGCTTTGACGCCTACACATGAAACCTCTATTATATATTGTAATATGTCTGAGAGGAGCAGACGGGAAAAGGGAGGAAAGAGGAAATCATAAGCTAGATGGATAGGAGATAGATAGATAGATAGATAGATAGGAGATAGATAGATAGATAGATAGATAGATAGGAGATAGATAGATAGATAGATAGATAGGAGATAGATAGATAGATAGATAGATAGATAGGAGATAGATAGGAGATAGATAGATAGATAGATAGATAGATAGATAGATAGATAGATAGATAGAGATAGATAGAAAGATAGAAAGATAGATAGGAGATAGATCGATAGGAAATAGATAGGAGATAGATAGATAGATAGGAGATAGATAGGAGATAGATAGGAAATAGATAGATAGGAGATAGATAGGAAATAGATAGATAGATAGATAGATAGATAGGAGATAGATAGATAAATATAGGTGATAGATAGAAGATAGATAGGAGATAGATAGATAGATAGATAGATAGATAGATAGATAGATAGATAGATAGGAGATAGATAGATAATAGATAGATAGATAGGAGATAGATAGATAGATAGGAGATAGATAGATAGATAGATAGATAGATAGGAGATAGATAGATAGATAGATAGGAGATAGATAGATAGATAGGAGATAGATAGATAGGAGATAGATAGATAGGAGATAGATAGATAGATAGGAGATAGATAGATAGATAGATAGATAGATAGATAGATAGGAGATAATGTAGATTACCACAGAACTCGAAAATCTGTGCAAAAACATGTGGTTTATTTAGCCGCCATGTTTCGCTCTGGCACTGCGATCTCTCAGTACATCTACCGCTTTATAGCTGAGAGGTTTTCTCTTCACAATGATAGGAAGTCCAGGTGAGCGGGCCAGGTGTGGGTGATCAGACATGCGGCCTACTACCCCACCGCCATGTTGAGCTCCTCAGTCCCCACCCCCGCACTATTCGCAGTATGTGGAGAGATCACGGCCGTGTCTTGGATGTCATCCGCCTCTTTGCAGCCGGCAGTTTTATATTCCTCACCACTATGGCGGAGGGTTTACTCCCCTTTAAGCGTCTCTAATCGCAGCGGCTTCTGCCTTATCTGCGCCGTGTGCTGAAAATCAAGCGAGAAAATCCACTATATCTAATGGCGGAAAAGTAAAAACAAAGATTATGGGCTGGAGGGTGGAGGAGTCTGATGGGACTCCTCCGGCAAGGTCAGTCTAATCCCTCTAAAGACTCATCTGATAAAGGTAGAGAGCAATTCTAGAAAAACCTGCGGCCGGGAACTATGGTGGTGTACAGGGGGGCCGCAGCTTATTGTTAACTACTGCTAAGACTTTAGGCTGAATTAGATAAGAAAAACATGGCTGCCCTCCTCCAGACACAGCGCCAAACCCATCCAAGTGTTGTGTCCGCTGCTGCAACAATGTCATCACCATTTTACCCTGGAAGAAAATTATTTTAAATCAGCTAGGTTTTAGAAAGTTATATAGATTTGTAATTTTTCTGTTTACAAATCTCCAGTCTTCCAGTACTTATCAGCTGTTGTATGTCCTGCAGGAAGTGGTGTATTCTCTACAGTGGGACACAGTGCTCTCTGCTGCCACCTCTGTCCATGTCAGGAACAGTTCAGAGCAGCAGCAAATCCCCATAGAAAACCTCTCCTGCTCTGGACAGTTCCTGACATGGACAGAGGTGGCAGCAGAGAGCACTTCTAACAGGAAGTTGTGCTGCGCTTCTTTTACATTGTGGTGTTGTCTCAGCACTATCCTCTTGTGAGCTCAAGCCTTCCTGTGTATTGTCACCACCTCTTACCAGCCCCTGCAGCCTACATCACCATCTCCCTGTCTTATACATATATCTTATCTCATGTGTCATGTGAATAAATGCCTCAGCCAGAGGAGCAGACAGGGAGCGCATGCAGAAGGTGCTGCAGATATACTGGCTGCACAGCAATAGTACTGAAATGTTCTGCAGTGTTGTGCTGGCAGGAGCTCCGTGGGAGGGTTGTGATAAAGAGCTGAGGGAAACCAGTGCATTCTGGGAATTGTAGTACTACTCCATAGGGAAACTAGACTGAGGACAGGCACTGGAGCTTGTGGTATATGCCTAACTCTCTATAGCAATATATTCATGTGGAGATGGTTTAGGCTGCACGTTGTTCTTCCTGGGTGGATCAAGGCGGAACCCCGCCCCCGAGGAAGCACCTTAAAGAGAACAGTCATATTGAACAGGTTATAAAGCAGGAGCTGATATATATTTCTATGAAAAGATTCAGTATAAACCTCAGTGGGTGGTCCTAGGTTATAATTGGAAACTATCTTTTGTAGGTAGGGAAGACTGTCAATCACTGACTAGGACCGCCCACTGGACTCCTAAAGTGAGACACAGTATATACCTCTAATGTATATCTACTTTAAGCGATGGGCAGCTCCACAGGCACATACGGATATCAGCTCGGCGTGACTTTGGAGTTAGGGGGTTTATTTTTTATTAGAATAACAACGCAACAAAATACCCAAAAAATGTACAACGTGATCGTGACTCAAGTGCAACATGTGATAATACAAAGTCTCATAAAAGTGGTCGGTTCATAGGGATCAGCTGGACATTCAGTGCTATAGGGTAATATGCAGGAAGACATAGCAGTCAGGTGGATGGAGCAGAGCTGAATCGGTTACTGAGCTTATTAAGAGCGTGTGACCTTCTCTCCCCCAGTAACAGGACCCCCACCTACCATTCATAAGACTGGGACCCCCAGGCAGCAGGTGTGACACGGCTGTGACTACAACCCCTGCACCCCCAGATCACAGCACATCACACCAAATGGCAGACTCATTGACAAATCCAGCTCTGCTACATCTTCTGAAACGTAATGTAACAAATGTATTTAATAAAAGCTGCAAGTGCAAATTCATCAATGAAACTTATCCAAAGAGCAGAAACAAAATGGTCGGCCTGACCGTGCTCGGATAACGTGGTGAAAGAGAGCGGGATTGTTACAGCAAAGCCGCCAACCTGAATTCATTTAGGAGAGAATTGCTTAAAGGGGTTATGTAGCATTAGAAACACATGGCTGCTTTCTTACATAAACAGCGCCACCTCTGTCCTCAGGGTTTGTGCAGAATTGAAACTCTGCTCCACTCACTTCAATGGAACTGAACTGCAATACGGCACACAGCCTGGCGCTGAGGGGCGCTGTTTCTGTTTTGGTTTTTCTAATCTTAAATAACCCTTTTACAGGAGAATTCCACAAAAACTGCAAGTCCTCCAAGTACCATTTCAAGTACCATAACTGGGATTCGATTTTTAAGCAGCGAATAAATAATTAAAGGGATTATCCAGCGCTACAAAAACATGGCCACTTTCTTCCAGAGACAGCACCGCTCTTGTCTCCAGATCAGGTGTGGTTTGCAATTAAGCTTCATTCACTTTAACGAACCAAAGTTACAGAACCTGCACCCAAACTGGAGACTAGAGGGGTGCTGGCTCTGGAAGAGAGAGGCCATGTTTTTGTAGCGCTGGATAACCCCTTTAAGGTCTGCTATACATTAACAAACAGTGCCCAGAGGCGGCACATACTGCATGTATTACAAACCGAGCTGCAATACCAGACGCGGCCTATAGTCAAGAGTGGCGCTGTTTCCAAGCTTAATATAATAGGTTATAGTGACCACCCAGAATCATGCTCCCCCACCAGAAGTGCCTATAACTACGCAGTAACAAAGTACAGGAAATACATTGCCATAAAAGAGAATGCCGAAAAACAAACACAATACAAAATAAAGAGATAATTCACATTCTTCGATATACGTCAAGATCAAAGGCTAAAAACAAAGCGATAACGTGATAAAAATATCTAACAAACAGAGAAGCCGCCTCCTCCCGGACACGTCTGCTCTAATATACAGAGAAGCCGCCTCCCCCTGGACACATCTGCTATAATATACAGAGAAGCCGCCTCCCCCTGGACACATCTGCTATAATATACAGAGAAGCCGCCTCCTCCCGGACACGTCTGCTCTAATATACAGAGAAGCCGCCGCCCCCTGAACACATCTGCTATAATATACAGAGAAGCCGCCTACCCCCGGACACATCTGCTCTAATATACAGAGAAGCCGCCTCCTCCTGGATACGTCTGCTCTAATATACAGAGAAGCCGCCTACCCCCGGACACATCTGCTCTAATATACAGAGAAGCTGCCTCCCCCTGGACACATCTGCTCTAATATACAGAGAAGCCGCCTCCCCCTGGACACATCTGCTATAATATACAGAGAAGCCGCCTACCCCCGGACACATCTGCTCTAATATACAGAGAAGCCGCCTACCCCCGGACACGTCTGCTCTAATATACAGAGAAGCCGCCTCCTCCTGGATACGTCTGCTCTAATATACAGAGAAGCCGCCTCCTCCTGGATACGTCTGCTCTAATATACAGAGAAGCCGCCTCCTCCCGGACACGTCTGCTCTAATATACAGAGAAGCCGCCTCCTCCCGGACACGTCTGCTCTAATATACAGAGAAGCCGCCTCCTCCAAGACACGTCTGCTCTAATACACAGAGAAGCCGCCTCCTCCGGGACACATCTGCTCTAATACACAGAGAAGCCGCCTCCTCCCGGACACATCTGCTATAATATACAGAGAAGCCGCCTCCTCCCAGACACGTCTGCTCTAATATACAGAGAAGCCGCCTCCTCCCGGACACGTCTGCTCTAATATACAGAGAAGCTGCCTCCTCCCAGACACGTCTGCTCTAATATACAGAGAAGCCGCCTCCTCCCGGACACGTCTGCTCTAATATACAGAGAAGCCGACTCCTCCCGGACATGTCTGCTCTAATACACAGAGAAGTCGCCTCCTCCGGGACACGTCTACTCTAATACACAGAGAAGCCGCCTCCTCCGGGACACGTCTGCTCTAATATACAGAGAAGCCGCCTCCTCCGGGACACGTCTGCTCTAATATACAGAGAAGCCGACTCCTCCCGGACACGTCTGCTCTAATATACAGAGAAGCCGACTCCTCCCGGACACGTCTGCTCTAATACACAGAGAAGCCGACTCCTCCCGGACACGTCTGCTCTAATACACAGAGAAGCCGCCTCCTCCCGGACACGTCTGCTCTAATACACAGAGAAGCTGCCTCCTCCGGGACACGTCTGCTCGAATATACAGAGAAGCCGCCTCCTCCCGGACACATCTGCTCTAACTTATGAGGTAAACCTCCTGGAAATGTCCAACTGGGCTTTACCATTGTCCTTGTCAATGGGGCGTTCCCCTACACTGACACACCCTACAGACATAATGGTAACACCCAGTTGTCAGTTTATACATTTCCAGGCAGAGTAACAGAGGATACGGAGAATGCGACTATTTCTGAATACAGACTCGTCCGGGGAATGAACGGCCTCTCTCACACATGGGAAGATCAGGGTGCTGGTGGATAAAGAGACGTGCTGATATCTGAAACAATGTGAAGGAAGTGTCCGCCATTGCAAAAAGTTTATGTGCATCGCTGTGCATGTTTTTCCTCTAATCAAAGGGTTAAAGGGGTTGTACAGGATAATAAGTCCATGGCTGCCTTATAACTAAAAGAGCGCCACACTTGTTGGCAGGTTGTGTGCGGTACTGCAGCTCACTTTAATGGAGATGAGCTGTAATACCGGACAGAACCCATGGACAGGGGGGGCGCTGTTTATGGAAGAAAGCAGCCATGTTTTTATAATCATGGACAACCCCTTTAACCGCTAATAATAAGCAGAAACTTGTCCGGATTAATGGAATCTATTTCTATCAGTTGGGAGTGATCTATTCAGAACCATAGGCCTAATGATTGACAGAATATTAGTAACTATCAGGAGGACTATGGCAGGCTCTAAGACCCAGGAGCCTCATGCATTGTGAGGATGATTGGCTGTCAGTCCGGCGTCTGCAGGGTTTGCTCATGCGGCAGGACGGAGTCACATCCACAGATCTCATCCACATCTAGTCATCAAACTTGCTGTAGGGGTGATCCATATCCTGCAGGAGACCTAGAAAATAAAGACAAACGGCATTAGAAAACGCTGCCTCATCCCTGACGGCACAAATTTAAAGTAATAAAGGGTTAAAGGGGATGTTCACCAAGATTTTTTTTTTTCAATTTAACTTTTTTCAGAAAGTTATGCAGATTTGTAAATTACTTCTATTTAAAAGTGTCCAATCTTCCAGTACTTATCAGCTGCTGTATGTCCTGCAGGAAGTGGTGTATTCTCTCCAGTCTGACACAGTGCTCTCTGCTGCCATCTCTGTCCATGTCAGGAACTGTCCAGAGCAGGAGAGGTTTTCTATGAAGATTTGCTGCTGTTCTGGACACTTCCTGACATGGAAAGAGGTGGCAGCAGAGAGCACTGTGTTAGACTGGAGAGAATACACAACTTCCTGTAGGACATACAGCAGCTGATAAGTACTGGAAGACTGGAGACTTTTTTAATAGAAGTAAATGGATTATCAGTAAAAAAGAGAGAATTCCAGCAGTTACTTTCTATCCAGCAATTTGCTCAGGACGGTATAATAACCCGACCTCAGAATAAAGAACAAACTGCTGAGTTTTATGATAAGGAAAAATAATGAGATTGCCATCTAATGGTGTGTTGTGGTACTGCAGTTTTTTTTTTTCCAATACAAAAACCCAGGAAACAAAAAGGTTGGGTATGTGTAGGGGTGGGGGTGTTGGGGGTGGGGTGCGCTGTATTAGGGGACATTCACAGCTCCCTGTTTTGCTCTTCTCATTGCTCCCCATGAGGAGATCTCTCTCCAACGTGACCCTCACTGTTTACCCCGGCAGACGGCCGCAGCACCAGGTCGGGTTTGCATTTCATACATAATAAATTAGATTACGAGGAAATTGGATTGAACAACTCCATGTATTCTCCATTATATCTACAGAGCTAAACGATCCTGACACCTGAGACGGCAGATAAAGTAAGAGCAGAATCATCTCCTTATCGTGTTCTCCTCCAAGTATATTAGCAGCCGAAAATATCACCACAAAGTGAGCAAACCGACCTATTTACTATATATACAGGCTATACCGCCACATACAGCATATACAGGCTATACCACCATATACAGGCTATACCACTATATACAGCATATACAAGCTATACCGCCACATACAGCATATACAGGCTATACCACTATATACAGCATATACAGGCTATACCACTATATACAGCATATACAGGCTATACCACTATATACAGCATATACAGGCTATACCGCCACATACAGCATATACAGGCTATACCGCTATATACAGCATATACAGGCTATACCGCCATATACAGCATACACAGGCTATACAGCATATACAGGCTATACCGCCACATACAGCATATACAGGCTATACCGCCACATACAGCATATACAGGCTATACCGCCACATACAGCATATACAGGCTATACCACCGCATACAGCATATACAGGCTATACAGCCGCATACAGCATAGACAGGCTATGCCGCCACATACAGCATATACAGGCTATACAGCCGCATACAGCATAGACAGGCTATACCGCCACATACAGCCCATTACTGCATATAGAGGCTATACCACCACATACAGCATATACAGTCTCTACTGTCACATACAGCCCTTTACTTCATATACGGGCTATAAGAAAGGTTTTCTTTCTTAAGCTCCAGTGTGTCTCCATGGTAACAGACAACAAAATGTGTAGTCAGAGTCTACAGTTATACTCTCTTCAGTCTGTCACATATGGTTTTCTAATTTGAGGCTGTGTTCACACTACGTATATTTCAGTCAGTATTGCAACCAAAACCAGGAGTGGATAAAAAACACAGAAAGGCTCTGTTCACACAATGTTGAAATTGAGTGGATGGCCACCATTTAATGGCAAATATTTGCTGTTATTTTAGAACAACGGCTGTTATATTGAAATAATGGCCGTTATTTACTGTTATATGGCGGTTATCCACTCAATTTTACATTGTGTGAACAGATCCTTTCTGTGTTTTTAATCCACTCCTGGTTTTGGTTGCAATATGAGGACCACAATACTGACTGAAATATACGTAGTGTGAACGCAGCCTAAAGGGGTTTTCTGGGGAGCAGAAAAAAGGTCCTGCCTGGTCTGCTACCTGATGCTCCACTTCTCGTCTACCTTCCGGAAGAGGGGGGGGCATGTTGCGTGCATTGTATGAGGGCGAAATCATGTCCGTACACAATGTCCTGTAACAGCATCTTTGGTAATATTGGGCAGCTACTGAACATCCCATGTGGGCATGGTTTCACCCGCCTGAGACTCTCAAGAGTATGGACGGGTCCTTTCAAAACTGCCAGGGTAAGGAAGTGGAAAGAGTGGAACCTTTTCTGTTCCCTGGATAACCCCTTTAAGGCTCCTATACTCACCATTTTCAGTGGGACCAGCCCACCATCTCTTGTATTTGGGGGCCTTTTGATTCTCCCCCAACATCATCTGTCGTGGGAGTGTTAAGAGGCCCCGAACTGCATGGACTGGAGAAGGATTGGATATTAACTGCCCGATCCTTTTGTTCTCAGATAAATAAACCACCACCAAAGAAGAAGGACGACAGCAGCTCAGCCTAAGGGAAGACATGGAATGTGGCTTTACGATCCGACTACACAGGGTTTGTTTGTTGTCTGTTACCATGGAGACACATAGGTCTGCATTAGGAAAAAAAAAAATTGGAGATTCTTAACGAAAACTATTTGGATATTTTATGTTAGAAGTTTTGGAAAAATAGCGAATGGCGCTCACGATAAAGCAAAGGGCGGAGATCCACTTTATGGCTGGTTATAACCATCCGCGGCTGTTAAACCGATACATGCGGGGTCTGTGTCAGTGTAATAACCGAGTGAGATCAGGTAGAAACAGGTGCGGTAGCGGCTGCGATTATTTCTCCAGGATTTGCCGTGGATCCAGGCTTTATGAGAAGACACACCGACCTTCACCGCTATTTGTACAGATGGAGCCGCTTGTTTAAAGTTCACTCTCTCTTGTATCATCTGCGGCTCGAGACCCCCGCACCTGACATTTTAAAATTGCTTTGCTCTCTAGTTCCCGGGAGGAGAAGTAGTCGTCGACCATGCGGCAATTTTTATATTGAGTAATCGGCAATATACCGAAAGGGTCAAGGTAAAATTTGCCAGTTGACTTCACGGAGGGACATGAAAAATCCCAGTTATATTTAGCCGCAGATAATGGATCATTTCACAGATCAGCTGAATGCACAGACACTCGCTTTATTCTATAGCAAAAAAACTGCGCTGGAAAATGCCAGAATAAAAGTGTGCAGCAAAGTGGGAAGCTGTGAAGACTGGTGAAGGAGCCAGGGACTGGAGGTGTATGTGCTGTCAATCATCCGGATGCAGATCCGCACAACAATGCATCACCAAACCGGAGCAACAAGGAGGAGGGAAACCTGGAAGGAGATGGGGAGTCATAGTGGGGACAAGAATGAGATGGGGAACCATGCTGGGGACCAAGATGAAGATAGGAAGCCATGCTGGGACCAGGAGTAAGATGAGAAGCCATGCTGGGACCAGGAATGAGATGGGGAGTCATAGTGGGGACGAGAATGAGATGGGGAACCATGCTGGGGACCAAGATGAAGATAGGAAGCCATGCTGGGACAGGAATGAGATGGGGAGCCATAGTGGGGACAAGAATGAGATGGGGAACCATGCTGGGGACCAAGATGAAGATAGGAAGCCATGCTGGGACCAGGAGTAAGATGAGAAGCCATGCTGGGACCAGGAATGAGATGGGGAGTCATAGTGGGGACGAGAATGAGATGGGGAACCATGCTGGGGACCAAGATGAAGATAAGAAGCCATGCTGGGACCAGGAATAAGATGGGGAGTCATAGTGGGGAAAAGAATGAGATGGGGAACCATGCTGGGGACCAAGATGAAGATAAGAAGCCATGCTGGGACCAGGAATGAGATGGGGAGTCATAGTGGGGACGAGAATGAGATGGGGAACCATGCTGGGGACCAAGATGAAGATAGGAAGCCATGCTGGGGACCAAGAATGAGATGAGAAGCCATGCTGGGGACCAAGAATGAGATGAGAAGCCATGCTGGGACCAAGAATAACATGGGAAGACATGTTGGGGTCAGGAATGAGATGAGAATCCCTGCTGGGGACCTGCAGTAAGATGGGAAACCATACTGGGACCAGGAGTAAGATGGGAAGTAATGCTGGCACCAGGAGTAAGAAAGAAAACCATACTGGGACAAGGAGTAAGATTGGAAGCCATACTGAGACTAGGAGTACAATGGGAAGTCATGCTGGGACCAGGGGTAAGACGGTAAGATGGGAAGCTATGATGGGACCAGGAGTAAGATGGGAAGTCATCCTGGAAAGCAGGAGTAGGATAGGAAGCCATGCTGGGACCAGGAGTAAGACGGTAAGATGGGAAGCTATGATGGGACCAGGAGTACGATGAGAAGCCATGCTGTAAACTAGGAATGAGATGGGGGGACCAGGGCTAAGAGGAGACCAGGATTTATGTGGCGAGCCATGTTGTGGACTAAGAATTAGATGGTGGCCATGCTGTGGACTAGGAATGAGATAGACAGCTTTACTGGGCACTATAAATCAGAATAATCCTGGGGACAAGGAATGGGTGGGGCAGGGGGGCCTTCCATGTTATGGACCAGAAATTCAACAAATATAAGATATTTTTTGTCGCTTCCATTTCATTGTTTGCGTTTTCTGGCTGTAGATGCTTGCTGACTCCAGTAGACACCATAATCTTTCTTTTTTTGGTGGTTTTGGTGTATACTCTTTCTTAGCAGGACTCAAAAAAGTGCAGCAGACCAGCGTTTTGACTTAGTCAAAAGAAGACTGTATTGAGTCCATTAAAGTCCATATACATGCCGGGAGTGTACTGTGGTCTACAGCAGATGATATTCTCACATACACCTTCAACATGCAACCGGAAATATGATATGGATGGACCCTTAGATGCCATGGTCACGTGCATGGTCATATGCATCTAAGGGGTTAAGCAACCAAGATCCATGATATCTCTGACCTTGGCTGTTGCCTTCAGAGGCCGGATGTCAATCACAGCTTCAGTGTTCGCACCATCACTATGCCATACAGTTATGGTCCTGGTGTCCTTAAGAAGAGTTGGTAACGTTAGTAAGAGAAGGTCTCCATCTATTACAGAACTATGGATAGTTTCCCACCCAGATAGATCCATCATTGTGTGGAGCTCTGGAACCCCTAGTGATGCCTAATACAATGGAGCTATGAATGGCAAGCCATAAGACTGGACTGGGTCAGGAACGGATTCGGCAATGTTATCTGAACACAAACGTTCGCTATTTGACTTCCAGCGGCTATAGAACTTGGATGCTGGCCTAGACCTGCAGAAAAACATGGCTACCGACTATTGCCTATGAATGTTTCCATGTTTTCCAGGACTTTCTAAAAGCGACATCCAACTTCTGCAGTTGCGGAGAATCAAATGCCGAAAATTTGGGTTGAGATAACGTTGCCGAATCCGAACATTTTGATAAATCTGTTCAACATTAGTAAAGCCCCATCTTTGACCCAGTTCTGTGTCGGACCACCTCCAACCTCCTTCTATTCACGGTCCCTCTATTATCGGCATCCGTAGGACCGTACCCTCCCTCATATATGGGCTCCAATCTCTTATTAACACTGATGATCATGTGAACTGGTATATTCTATGTTCCTGTATTAAATGGAACAATGTTTTCTTAGAATATCAGTTCCACTCCTCAGCTCTCTAGTGCGGAGGGGGCCGCGGTCTCGCTAAACTTTCATTCGAGAGATAAGGATTGGCAATGTCTTGTAATGCATTTCTAATGGCCTCTCCTGAGTGAGTCATCAATGTCTCCCGGGTGGGGGGTTTAACCTCCGGGACCTCAATCAATGCACACAACCCATGGGGCCAGGTAACGCGCATTGGCCTCCGCGGCTTCTGTCCTACACAGTACAACCTCCAGCCATGTGAAGATCTGCAACGTAACCCTCTTCAATGGTTCTCGAGTGACTTTGTGTCAGTGCGGATGAAGCAGCAAATCAATACACACAATCTGCGCTTTTCTTAGAAAGTTAAGCATGTTCTTGGAGAATAGAGAGAGCAGTGGTCTCCCATGAGGGCTGAGTGAGACCCCCGGGAGCTGACAGACCATAAACCGCAGCCTCCTACTACTGGAAATCATTGGGATATTATCACCTGGATATAGATCATGGATTACCTGTCTCCATGAGAAGTGATAACCCTCAAAGGGATACTTCAGAAGAAAAAAAAATTAACTGGTGTCAGGAAGTGCTAGAGATTTGTAATTTGCTTCTATTAAAAAATCTCCAGTCTTCCAGTACTTATTAGCTGCTGTATGTTCTGCAGGAAGTGGTGTATTCTCTCCAGTGTGACACAGTGCTATTGTGGTGTCCCACCACAGGTGTTACTAGTTTGAACACCCCTCGCAAAAGCCTTGTACTGTAGGACACAATGTGGTAATGAAGGTGTATATTTGAGTTTTACTACAAGAGGTCACTGTCTATATATTTGTAACTGTTGCACAGCTGTGGTCATGTAAGGGTTATTGTTTTGTTTGTGATCTTCACACCAATGAGTTACTCTTCTCTTCTACCTATCTCCATTTCTTCTCGCACTCTCTTCTCCACCACTCACAGGAGCTGTTACATAAACCTTGTAGGAAGTATTTCACATGGTAAGTGAAAGTGTAGACCCACACCTAGTCGGTCCTTTTCTGTTTTTCAGTGGAGCAAGACACACAGATCAGGCATCCCTGCTGAGTTTAGCCAGGAGCCTGGCTGTCAGGTTCCCTGTCCGGGACAGACCAGCTGTAGTGTAACCCTTATAGGGGACACAGAGACTTTCTTTCCTAAAGTAACATCTATCCTCAAGATGCAGGGCTAAACACCTAACTAGAAGACAAGTCAGCGATCACCCCAGCCCAAACCGTGAACATATCTACACAGTGCAGGAAAGTATCCTAAGGTAGAGGAACTGATCCGGATAGAGCAAAGCAGCTCAGAGCCTACGTACTCTATCTTGCAACGCAGGTGACACCAGGACACCCTCGGAAACTTCGCTCAACTCAAGTAACTAGGACTGGGGCTTGTGTCGCCATGATAGGACAGGTAACTTGACACTGCAGAGCAAAAGGTGGTATAGTGACAAAGGTTGAAACACGGGCACAAGTATTCTTCTTCTTTCAAGTATTCTCTTCAAGTCTTCTTCTTCTAAAGTTCCGGCAGAGCACAGTACTACATTGGGTTGGGACTCTCACGACCTACTCCTCTCCACTACTCTGAACGCTCTCTACTCTTTTCAGCATGTAACTGCACTGCTGTCCACACTGCTACTCTTCTCTCTACCTCATCCAGCTCTCTGTGCAGATCTAGTGAAGTCAAGTCTGTATTATACTATTCACTTGTATCACAGAAGATTTACCAGTAAAAAAAGTTTATTTATTTTGTTGGGTGATTTTTGCACCAGCACCTACACAGCAGCTACACCGTCCTTGGGTCATTTCCTCTTTCTGTGGGTGGTGGTACAGACAGTCCGGGTGGGTCATCTCTCTCTACTTGGGACCAACGTGATAAGTGCCCAAGGGACCAATCACAACCTGGCAGGTCACCGACCATTGGGGAAGGATATAGCCAGCCACAAAAACTAAAAGCAGATGTGCCACCATACCTGTGTCAGCATTTGAGTCACAACAACCTACCACCTGGCTGAGCTATACTCCACTGACCAACAGTCACACAGTACCATCTAGCACGTCACCGGTGGAGCACACAACACACTCTCTGCTGCCACCTCTGTCCATGTCAGGAACTGTCCAGAGCAGGAGAGGTTTTCTATGGATATTTGCTGCTGCTCTGGACAGTTCCTGACATGGACAGAGGTGGCAGCAGAGAGCGCTGTGTCAGACTGGAGAGAATACACCACTTCCTGCAGGACATACAGCAGCTGATAAGTACTGGATGAATGGAGATTTGTAAAGAGGAGTAAATTACAAATCTATATAACTTTCTGGCACAGGTTGATTTGAAAGAAATTATTATTTTTTTTTCTGAACTACTCCTTTATGGACCCAGTCTAATTTGTGATCAGCTGATAGGCGGGGGTTCCAGGTGTCAGCACCCTGCTGATCAAACATTGATGACCTATCCTGTAGATAGATCATCAATCTTATAAACCTGGACAACCCCTTTAACCTCCATTGAGTTTTTACTTCAGAAACCAATACCATCCACCCTAACCAGCACCATCCAACCTAACCAGTACTACATATCCTATGCAGTACCATCTACCCTAACCAGTACCACATATCCTATGCAGTACCATCTACCCTAACCAGCACCATCCAACCTAACCAGTACCACATACCCTAACCAGCACCATCCAACCTAACCAGTACCACATACCCTATGCAGTACCATCTACCCTAACCAGTACCACATACCCTAACTAGCACCATCCACCCTAACCAGCACCATCTACCCTAACCAGTACCACATACCCTAACCAGCACCATCTACCCTAACCAGTACCACATACCCTAACTAGCACCATCCAACCTAACCAGTACCACATACCCATACCCAATGCAGTACCGTCTACCCTAACCAGTACCACATACCCTAACTAGCACCATCCAACCTAACCAGCACCATCAACCCTAACCAATATTATCTACCCTAACTAGTACCATCTACCCTAACCAGTACCACATACCCTAACCAGCACCATCGACCCTACCTAATATTATCTACCCTAACCAATATTATCTACCCTAACCAGCACCATCTACCCTAACCAGCACCATCGACCCTAACCAATATTATCTACCCTAACCAGTATCATCTACCCTAACCAGCACCATCCAACCTAACCAATATCATCTACCCTAACCAGTACCATCCAACCTAACCAGCACCATCGACCCTAACCAATATTATCTACCCTAACCAGCACCATCTACTCGAACCAGTACCATCTACCCTAACCAGCACCATCCAACCTAACCAATATCATCTACCCTAACCAGTACCATTCAACCTAACCAGTGCCATCTACCCTAACCAGTACCATATACCCTAATACCATCCACCCTAACCAGCGCTACATACCCTATGCAGTACCATCCTCCCTAACCAGTACCATATACCCTATGCAGTACCATCCAACCTAACCAGTGCCATCTACCCTAACCAGTACCATCCACCCTAACCAGCGCTACATACCCTATCCAGCACCATCTAACCTAACCAGTACCATCTACCTTAACCAATAAAACAGAAGGGAGGGGGGAGGAGGTGGAGACCCCTTTAATTTGCACAGTAGGATATGATATAAAGACAATGGGGGAGATTTATCAAACATGGTGTATAGTGACACTGGCTCAGTCACCCCCGGCAACCAATCAGATTCCACCTCTCCTTTTCCAAGGAGTCTGTGAGGAATAAGAGGTGGAATCTGATTGGTTGCCGGGGGTGACTGAGCCAGTGTCACTTTACACCATGTTTGATAAATCTCCGATAATAATTGTATCTTTTTTTTTCGTGTTTCTGAGCGTACACCTTATGAAGAAGCTGTGACGGGAGCCGCTCTTCTCCTCATTGTGTCGCTCTCCTTCTCCATGCCTGGCAATCTCAATATGTAATTACCATCAAGATTATATGAGAAAAGCCGGTCAGGGCAAATGAGAAGAAAAAAAAAAAAAAGTGCATCCGCCATTAGCGTCCCCCCCCCTCCCCCCCCAGACGGGGCTGAGATGACATTTTGTAGTTTAATCTTCTGAGAGTTAATAACTCGCTTCTCATTCTGTCACTCATCCTTATTAAGAGCGAATTAAGTCGGACATGGAGGAGCGGAGCCCCCGGAAGAGCCGCCGCCTCGCAGCTCACACTATTCCCATCTGCAGAAAGGAAATTAGTCATTACGTTCGGCCGTTGTTTTTGCCGCGCGGCCAGAACCCGGTGTCAGGGGGAAGGTAACAAAGGAGGAAAAACAAATCTGCATAAACTTCAATAGGCTGCGTGTAACGGCCCCGACCACCACCTCGGCCACCGCCACCGTGCCGTCTCTGCTAAGGCCGCATAAAGATGACAAAGCCGAGACGTTAAGCTTCACCGCCAAAGGATTAAACTTCATCCCAAACCGTATCCACAAGTCACACTGGGTATTGGGGACACTGATTATAATAGAAGGCCGGGATTATAGTGTAGGGACCGGACCGCTGGCAGGTTGGGCCGCCTCTAGTTTCATACATGATCTGTTCAGAATCCTCTAAACCATATAAAAAGGTGGTCTCTCTCTTTGGAGGACCCGACCTGTCCAGCAATACACAAAAAAACACTGATCTGAATGGACACAGTGTAATGCTCCTTCTCACCTGCGGGGGCGCTGCAGGAAAACTCAACACTTACTGCCAGGTTTTTAAACAAATCCCAGCTGATCACTGATAATTTTCTGATGACACTGTCTCTTTAAGAGAGAGGGTGATATAAAGATAGCATCACTCTCTCCTAAGGACCAGCCCAGTCCTGCAACACATAGACAACCCATTGATTTGAATAGACATTGTGTAATGCTTATTTTCGCCTATGGAGGCGCTGCAGGCAAATTTAATACTTACTGCCAGGTTTTCCAGCTGATCACTGGGGGTCCCAGCAGAATGAATTATTGTGATCAGATTTTTGTCGCGGGACCCTTCTATCAAGTAAGTAAAGTTAGAGGACCTAGAGGTTTATTAAATCTGATCTATAGCGATTCCAAATCTGAATCCTATTTTTTTGAAGCTTTGCATTGTGCCAATAGATGAAAGCTCCCTGATATCTGTATCTTATTTGTTGGCTTTGCCATATAGCCTATGACAGGATGATCAGAGTCATCTCATAGTAACAGAGGGTGGGGGAGGTATTCTGATATGGTGGGATGGAACATTATACATAGAGATAAGGCTGTGTATGCAGCTCCCCTGGTGTGGGGGAGGGGGCTCTACTTTATACTATGACAGTTTGTGTCTTTTATTGTAGTTACAATTCTTTACATTTCACAGTCCATAGAATATACAGGGATATGTTGTATCTATTGTATCCCAAGCCTATAAAGTGCAGCTAACTCTCTGTAACAGGACAGTGAATATGTGCCGAGGGTCACCGTCCCTAACCTAATAAACAGTTCCTGTTATCACCGCTCTGCAGATGTCTTACACGTTGCAGAGAGATGACAGAGGAAAGGTCATCAGATGGAGGAGATTCTAATCTCCCAAAGTAAATAACCTGCACGGAGCCGTCACGGGCCGAGCATCCACCGCACCGCGCAATGATGGAACCGATAGAAAAGAAGGAGAAATAAGGATGATGACATATAAACCTGCCTGTAATACCAGTCTTCCAGTACTTATCAGCTGCTGTATGTCCTGCAGAAAGTTGCGTATTCTCTCCAGTCTGACACCGTGCTCTCTGCTGCCACCTCTGTCCATGTCAGGAACTGTCCAGAGCAGCAGCAAATCCCCATAGAAAACCTCTCCTGCTCTGGACAGTTCCTGACATGGACAGAGGTGGCAGCAGAGAGCACTGTGTCAGACTGGAGAGAATACACCACTTCCTGCAGGACATACAGCAGCTGATAAGTACTGGAAGACTGGAGATTTTGAAATGGAAGTAAATTACAAATCTATATAACTTTCTGACACAAGGTGATTTAAAATATTACTGATGGCCAATTCTTAGGATAGATCCCCTATATCAGGTGGAGCCCAACTCCTGTCTTGATACCTGGGATTGCTGATGTATTAACCAGGTATGGACAGCAACAAGTGTGCGGAGCTGTTGTCAAGTGTGCCGCATCCCCATCAATCAGCAGGAATTGTACCCAGGCCGATCTGGCATTGATGGCTTATTATAAGAATAAGCCATATATATATATTCTAGATTTCATAGAAAGTCACAGAAAATCACCTTCAAAGGGAATAGCCGGGATAAGAAAAACATAGTTGATTTCTTCCAGAAACAGCGCCACTCTTTTCCTCAGTTTGTGTTTGATATTGCGGTTCAGTATGAAACCAAGTTGTAATACCATATATAAACTGAGGATAGGGGTGGCGCTGTTTTTGGAGGAAAGCAGCCAAGTTTATCTAATCCTACATAACCCCTTTATATTGGCGATTGTTCTTGCCAAAATCATAATCTGCTCTACCCAGGCTTACCATAGTACTCGCTGTTGTTAGATCTCCTGCCCCCTGCTTGCTCTGCCCCAGTCTACACAGCAAAGCAGCCAAGTAGGCAGGAAACAGGAAGTGTGAGCCAGCTGTAGCACCTCTAGTGGCCAGTGTGAAAACTGCAATGTCTTTTTCTATGAACATTCAGAAATAAGTGATAGCTCCTCCTAATAAGACTGGGGTAAAGCGTGTGGCCGCAGACACGGCTCTGCTATATATCTCTATACAGGTGAATGGGAGAAACAGGAGAGGGAAGTGTACGATAAACGGCACAGAATATAATGGGAACAGATGATTCAGATGACAGGGCAAAACATTTGGCTTCTGCACAACACGACGTATGAGTCACTGAGTATATAGAACGTTACTGGTTACCGTCCTTTCACTAAAAACAGATAAAAACAACAACAAAATAAAGCAGAAAATAAGGATAAACTCACCGTATTTCTTCCGGATCTCGTTATGTTTTATGGTCCTTTCATTCTTTCTGTAAAAAAAAATTAAAAATTAAAAATTAAAAACACAATTTGTAAATCTGCAGGGAACAGGATCGGGCTCCTAATACACAGAGAACAGGATCGGGCTCCTAATACACAGAGAACAGGATCCGGCTCCTAATACACAGAGAACAGGATCCGGCTCCTAATACACAGAGAACAGGATAGGGCTCCTAATACACAGAGAACAGGATCGGCTCCTAATACACAGAGAACAGGATCCGGCTCCTAATACACAGAGAACAGAGAACAGGATCCGGCTCCTAATACACAGAGAACAGGATCGGGCTCCTAATACAAAGAGAACAGGATCGGGCTCCTAATACACAGAGAACAGGATCGGGCTCCTAATACACAGAGAACAGGATCCGGCTCCTAATACACAGAGAACAGGATAGGGCTCCTAATACACAGAGAACAGGATAGGGCTCCTAATACACAGAGAACAGGATCCGGCTCCTAATACACAGAGAACAGAGAACAGGATCCGGCTCCTAATACACAGAGAACAGAGAACAGGATCCGGCTCCTAATACACAGAGAACAGGATCGGGCTCCTAATACAAAGAGAACAGGATCGGGCTCCTAATACACAGAGAACAGAATCGGGCTCCTAATACACAGGGAACAGGATCCGGCTCCTAATACACAGAGAACAGGATCCGGCTCCTAATACACAGAGAACAGGATCCGGCTCCTAATACAAAGAGAACAGGATCCGGCTCCTAATACACAGAGAACAGGATCGGGCTCCTAATACACAGAGAACAGGATCGGCTCCTAATACACAGAGAACAGGATCGGGCTCCTAATACACAGAGAACAGGATCGGGCTCCTAATACACAGAGAACAGGATCGGGCTCCTAATACACAGAGAACAGGATCGGGCTCCTAATACACAGAGAACAGGATCGGGCTCCTAATACACAGAGAACAGGATCGGGCTCCTAATACACAGAGAACAGGATCGGGCTCCTAATACACAGAGAACAGAATCCGGCTCCTAATACACAGAGAACAGAGAACAGGATCCGGCTCCTAATACACAGAGAACAGAGAACAGGATCCGGCTCCTAATACACAGAGAACAGAATCCGGCTCCTAATACACAGAGAACAGAGAACAGGATCCGGCTCCTAATACACAGAGAACAGGATCGGGCTCCTAATACACAGAGAACAGAGAACAGGATCCGGCTCCTAATACACAGAGAACAGGATCGGCTCCTAATACACAGAGAACAGAGAACAGGATCCGGCTCCTAATACACAGAGAACAGGAACATGATGGACAGGCGTCTCTACCTGTGTGAGCGGCAGAGGACGGGGACTTCCTCTTTGGTCTTTTTTTTTTGAACAGATAAAAGACAAAATACAGCGGTACCTTGGTTTAAGAGTAACTTGGATTGAGAACGTTTTGGTGTAAGAGCTCACAGTTTTTGAAAATAGTGACTTGGTGTAAGAGCATTGCTTTGGTGTAAGAGCTCCCTGTGCTGGGTGGGAGGGGGAGTGGGGGAGGTGCATGGTCTGCATAGCGGGGTCTACAGCCCTGTACTCTGACCCAGGAAGTCTCCCTCACCTTTCAAATCACCGCCGATCCACTTCAGGCTGGGGCTTGCATCAGAGGACAGGACTGTGGAGGTAATCTCTCCATAGCTGTAACCCCTCTCTCCCCGGACAGAGAGTGTTGCATGTATGTGCCCACATCTGTCCTGCTCATTCCTTCATGCTCCCTGCAGTCTCTGTCAGTCCTTGTGTTTCCCATCCTCTCCATCCCTGCTTTAAAGGGGTTATCCAGCGCTACAAAAACATGGCCACTTTCCCCCCTACTGTTGTCTCCAGTTCAGGTGCGGTTTGCAACTAAGCCCCATTTACTTCAATGGAACAGAGTTTCAAAACCCCACCCAATCTGGAGACAACAGTAGGGGGAAAGTGGCCATTTTTTTGTAGCGCTGGATAACCCCTTTAATGTGTCTGCACTTACACTCAGCTATACACACTGCTGCTATGTGCCTGCACTTATACTCAGCTATACACACTGCTGCTATAATGTGCCTGCACTTACACTCAGCTATACACACTGCTGTATAGAGAAGTTTCTGCCACTGTCCTCCTGCACAGCTCTGTGATTCTCACTTCCTGATTGGTCCATGCTGAACCCACAGACCTGTGACAGCCTCCCTGCTTCTCTATTCTAGCCTGTTGTACTACGCTAAACATAAAAAATAAATAAATATATAATGCAAAATTGCTTGTGATGACAACTCCTGCTGATTTCTTATTAAAAAAATTCACTCCAGGTATACCTCACCCCATTGCTATAGTACACTATGAAATTTACATTCAGTTGCAGAAGCTTCTACATTATATTTATCTACACACACGCAGTAATATAGCAGTGGCAGCAGTCTGTATACTGTGTGTATTGATTCCAGAACTACCTGATATACCGTATACAGCACCTGCTTGTTACCGGCTCACAGTCTGTGCTTATTCCAGGTGTGGGGTCCTTGGGGAGACACCTGAGACCCGGCTTGGGCCTCTGATAGGATGAAAGGACATAGATCAATGGCTGCTGTGTATAACCTGCAGCACATGGACCTTAATAACCACTCCGCACTTAATGCCGCTCCAGCACCTCCATGAACTCCATCACCCCAATTATAATCATGGGAGGGAAGATGAAGAGGAAAGAGAGCGGAGGGAGACAGATCGGGAGCACAGGAGAGAGACAGTGAGAACTACTAGTCCCAGCAGGGTCTGGATGTTACACTATTAACAACTGAGCATCCAGAAAAGTCTGACAGCTTCCAGTACCTTCTATCCATTCCTTACAATTTTCAAGATCTCTGCTTGCTTGCATTCTAAAGGGCCCACTATTTTTAAAAGGGTACCCTGGTGAAAAAATAGATTTAGATATGTAAATTACTTCTATTAAAAAAATCTCCACTCTTCCAGTACTTATCAGCTGCAGCATGTCCCGCAGGAAGTGGTGTATTCTCTCCAGTCTGACACAGTGCTCTCTGCTGCCACCTCTGTCCATGTCAGGAACTGTCCAGAGCAGCAGCAAATCTTTTTTTCATGAGCTGGCGGCCTACGTCCCTCTCGCCTTTCAGAACAGTTGGAGTGTGCATATATATTGCAGATTTTTTGAGGCCCTGAAAATCCCTTTAAATCATTCATTGCTCCCTATAGAAAAAGTGACAATCTGGCTATCCCAGTTGATATATACAGTGATATTATCCTGGTATCAATCATTTATTATAATAGCGCTACACACTGTTTATCCAGCAGCTCAGTGTTACATAATAAGGAGCCGACATTATTATTGCTCATTCTCCCCGTCCTCGTTGTTTCTACTATTGAGAAAGATATTGCCACCTTAATTATTACCTGCCCTCCTATCATTATATCTCTATTGGGAAATGTGTCGCTATAATAATTATTGCCAAAATGGTGCAAAACTTTAGCTCCCCCCCTCCCCCCCCCGATCAGGTAAGAGGCCAAAAAAACGTTATAGTCAATGACTCTAAGGTGACACCCCCTAATGTGCCACTATCCCCTTTAAGTTATGTACTGTACTGTGTCATTCCCTTATAACTGTTTATCAATGTTTGACTCTTTACCCGAAAAACTACAACTCCCATCATGAGATGTGCACAGGACATGATGAGATTGTAGTGCTGCAACCTGAAGAGACACAGGCTGCAAAACTACAACTCCCATCATGAACTGTCAGCAGAGCATGATGTGGGCTGTAGTTCAGCAACCTCGAGAGCCACATGCAGCAAAATTACAACTCTCATCATGAACTGTTAGCAAGGCATGATGGGTGTTGTAAATCTAGGGATAATCTCTGCTAATCATTACACAGAGGTAGGAGAGGGAGCCCGGGGCTACTGCCAGCTGATACAACTAAATAGGGAGGGAGAGCAGGTCAGGGCTGTTCTCCCAAACCGGCTGCCATTATCACAGCTGTTTCGGGAGAACTGCAGAGCGACAGGAAGTGGTGAGGGGGCCCGGCGGGGGGCCCCTAGATCATGGGCCCGGTGGCATGGCCACCGCGTTAAACACTCCTGCAGCACATGCAGCAGTCAGAGCAGATAGCAGCGTGTTCAGATGAGATTTGGTAACAATCGTTGTGGCGACACATTTCCAGATAGACGGAGCAGAGAGAGTCCGTATAATTACAGGGAACGTGGATGGAAGTAACAATTAAGGTGGCAATACCTTTCTCAATAGAAGGGACACAGAGGGCGGGTATAATTAGCAGAACTATGAATGCAGCAGCCGGGGACCTGCTGCTTACACAATGTGTTACAGCTATTGTGTGCATAAAAATAACTAATAGCATTGTTCCTTGTTTCAGGTTAATACTTTGGATTTACAACGTCGGTGTCTACATAATCAACCAGGAAGCAAGGCCTTAAAGGGGTACTCCGACGAAAATCCTTTTTTTTTCATATCAACTTGGGTCAGAAAGTTATATAGATTTGTCATTTACTTTTATTTAAAAATCTCCAGTCTTCCAGTACTTATCAGATGCTGTATGTCCTGCAGGAAGTGGTGTATTCTCTCCAGTGTGACACAGTGCTCTCTGCTGCCACCTCTGTCCATGTCAGGAACTGTCCAGAGCAGCAGCAAATCCCCATAAAAAGCCTCTCCTGACATGGACAGTTTCCTCGTGTAGTCAGAGATACAAGAGCCCCCCCCTTCCCCAACACACACACCCACACACACACACACATACTCTCCTGGCTCGGTGAAGTCCATTATAACTGTGTGACTTGAGCCGCATAATCATCATCGCTACATTTGAGGCGGGTTTCTGTCCCCACCCCCGATTGGGAGCACAGATACACCTGGAATTTTCAGGGGTCACCATGAGATCACATGACCCAACTGAAGGAAGGATTCCGGAAATCTGTATAAGAGCTGTATTAAATCCATCCCAGGACATTGGTGTGTAAGTGACAGCAAGCAGAGATCTTGAAATCCATAAGAAATTCCAAGTATAATGGCAATGGAATAACCTTTCACTTTACAATAAACAAGATATATATTTGCGGAAACAGGAACTCCCCTTTAAATTTTCATATTCACACGGTGATGAGTAGATTTCCTCATGTAAAGGGACAGGACGATGGCGACCACTTTCTAAAACTAAACATTGTCCGTCTCTAAAAAAGCATAAAGACCCCGGAGGAATAAAAGTTTTATTTCCTTGAACGTTCATGGTCAAGTGCGCGAGAAGAGCAATATATTCCGGGAGCGACGTCCCCCCCTCGCTCCGATCCTCGGCTGAACAAAGGGCCCGCAAATCACTAAGTGACAAATCGGTGATTCCGACCAAAATGCAATTTCGTGTCTATTGGCGATGAAAGTGGCGGCTTTATGAGGACGCCGCGGCCGTAAGTCAGCTCATTCTCTTGTTCGTCCTATTAATTTGCAGGCGGTGCGATAGGATTCATCTCGGGGACGGCGCCCTGATAGCATTGTGCGCCGGGGCAATTTAAAGGGGGCTGTGAAAAGGTGAACGCTACAATGTAATGGGAAACCTCATCACCGCGACTTCACGCCGAGGAGCCGATCGTGTAATTAACGTGTTTGGGGAAATGATTGCATGAATTATTAACTCCCCGGATTTACATATATAATTATACAAAACGCCATAGAGACCAAGCAACGCTGCCGCCGCCACCACTACCGCTGGGCTGTCACCAAGTCATCCATCCTCTGACTGAGGAAACAAAAGAGGCTTCATAGTAAATCCCATAGACTAGAGAGTCCGATAATCTGGTGATCACAACGGAGCTCGAGATCAATGAGGGAGGGAGGGAAGGAGAAAGGGAGGGAAGGAAGGAAGGAGAGGGAGGGAAGGAAGGAAGGAGAGGAAGGGAAGGAAGGAGAGGAGGGAAAAAAGGAAGAGAAAGGAAGGAAGGAAGAGAGGAGGGAAGGAAGGAAGAGAAAGCAAGGAAGGAAGAGAGGAGGGAAAAAAGAAAGAGAAAGGAAGGAAGAGAGGAGGGAAGGAAGAGAAAGAAAGAAAGAAAGAAAGAAAGAAAGAAAGAAAGGAAGAGAAAGGAGGGAAGGAAAAGAAGAGGGAAGGAAGGAAGAGAGGAGGGAAAGAAGGAAGGAAGGAAGGAAGAGAGGAGGGAAGGAAGAGAAAGGAGGGAAGGAAAAGAAGAGAAAGGAAGGAAGAGAAAGGAAGGAAGAGAAAGGAAGAGAAAGGAAGGAAGGAAGGAAGGAAGAGAAAGGAAGGAAGAGAAAGGAAGGAAGAGAAAGGAAGGAAAGAAGGAAGAGAAAGGAACGAAGGAAGGAAGGAAGAGAAAGGAAGGAAGGAAGGAAGGAAGGAGGAGAAAGGAAGGAAGGAGGAGAAAGGAAGGAAGGAAGAGAAAGGAAGGAAGAGAAAGGAAGGAAAGAAGGAAGAGAAAGGAACGAAGGAAGGAAGGAAGAGAAAGGAAGGAAGGAAGGAGGAGAAAGGAAGGAAGGAAGAGAAAGGAAGGAAGGAAGAGGAAGGAAGAGAAAGGAAGGAAAGAAGGAAGAGAAAGGAACGAAGGAAGGAGGAGAAAGGAAGGAAGGAGGAGAAAGGAAGGAAGGAAGAGAAAGGAAGGAAGGAAGAGAAAGGAAGGAAGGAAGAGAAAGGAAGGAAGGAAGGAAGGAAGAGAAAGGAACAAAGGAAGAGAAAGGAAGGAAGGAAGGAAGGAAGAGAAAGGAAGGAAGGAAGAGAAAGGAAGGAAGGAAGGAAGGAAGAGAGGAGGGAAGGATGGAAGAGAAAGGAAGGAAGGAAGGAAGGAAGAGAAAGGAAGGAAGAGAAAGGAAGGAAGAGAAAGAAAGGAAGAGAGGAGGGAAGGAAGGAAGGAAGGAAAAGGAAGGAAGAGAAAGGAAGAGAAAGGAAGGAAGGAAGAGAAAGGAAGGAAGAGAAAGGAAGGAAGAGAAAGGAAGGAAGAGAAAGGAAGGAAGAGAAAGGAAGGAAGAGAAAGGAAGGAAGGAAGAGAAAGGAAGGAAGGAAGAGAAAGGAAGGAAGGAAGAGAAAGGAAGGAAGGAAGAGAAAGGAAGGAAGGAAGAGAAAGGAAGGAAGGAAGAGAAAGGAAGGAAGGAAGAGAAAGGAAGGAAGGAAGGAAGAGAAAGGAAGGAAGGAAGGAAGAGAAAGGAAGGAAGGAAGGAAGAGAAAGGAAGGAAGGAAGGAAGAGAAAGGAAGGAAGGAAGGAAGAGAAAGGAAGGAAGGAAGAGAAAGGAAGGAAGGAAGAGAAAGAAAGGAAGAGAAAGGAAGGAAGGAAGGAAGGAAGGAAAAAAAGAGGGAAGGAAGGAAAAGAAGAGAAAAGGAAGGAAGAGAGGAGGGAAGGAAGCGAAAGGAAGGAAGGAAGAGAAAGGAAGGAACGAGGGAGGAGGGAAAAGGAAGGAAGGAAGGTAGGAAAGGAAGTAAAAGAAAGGGAAGGAAGGAAAGAAAGAAAGAAAGAAAGAAAGAAAGAAAGAAAGAAAGAAAGAAAGGAGGAAATGAAAGGTAGGAAGAAAGAAAGGAAGGGTAAAGAAGGAAGGGAGAAAGAAGAAAGGAAGGAAGGGAGGGAAGGAGGGAAGGAAAGGTAGGAAGGAAAAATAGGGAAGGAAGGAAAGGAAAGGAGGGATGGAGGAAGGAATGATTTAGATAGCTGCATAGATAAACACATATAGGATAGATAGAAGACGCATAGACAATATGTTGGACATTCCCTGTAAATCTTCCTGGTCTCCTCCTTTAGGGCACAGGACCCCTCTGCGTCCCTCCCCCCTCTTCCCCCCCCCCTCGGTGACATCAGCCGCTCCTTACTGCTCAGGTGTTTTCTATAATACTAATCCCCCGGTAAGCAGACAGGCCTCGGCCGCAGTGTTTTAGCTATTTGGGCGCCTCCATAACTCAGGCCGGGATATACAGCGCTGTCACTTTAGGACGTTGCGGCATTTCTCAGCGCCGGTTCTGCCGAGCACAATCTGTGATTCTGGTAGTAAATAAGGGGAGCGGAGAACAAGGCGGCTTAATGAATTAGTGAAGTGTGGCGGTGTATTTTCAGGACGCATTATGTTTGATGCAAATCCATAACGTTCCCCTGACAAAGTCTTTTTAATGAATTTTTGATATATATATGCAGAACAAGTGCGGCGGCTGCAGAACACCGCGCCACCGGGAGCTGCAGGGGGATCTTCTCTTTGATTCTGTAATAAATAAAAGGCCTGATAGGAGTACAATGGAGTGTTAGAGTAATCCCCCGAGCAAGTGTTACAGGAGAACCAGGGAGGGAAGAGTTCTCAGCTTCCCTTTCTATAGCAGAGAGGGGGGGGGAGCCTTAAAGGGGCGGTGCACAACCTGCAGCCCAGTGCTGACCCCGACCACCAGGACACAGACTGCCTATTAATGTATGGATGGTTCATAAGGGGACGGCTGCCACAAGATGCAGACAAAACAGTTAACATGCTATGCCTGGTGCCGGCCTCAGGGGGCAGAGCAGGACTACTGTTACCTACACCTATTAGGTATAACATTGCACTACTTTACTGAGTAGTCATAGACATTTCAAACCTTTAAGGGGGTTGTTCACCAAAAAATGTTTTTCTTTCAAATCAACTGGTTTCAGATAGTTATATAGATTTGTAATTTACTTCTAATTAAAAATCTCCAGTCTTCCAGTACTTATTAGCTGCTGTATGTCCTGCAGGAAGTGGTGTATTTTCTCCAGTCTGACACAGTGCTCTCTGCTGCCACCTCTGTCCATGTCAGGAACTGTCCAGAGCAGGAGAGGTTTCCTATGGGGATTTGCTGCTGCTCTGGATAGTTCCTGACATGGACACAGGTGGCAGCAGAGAGCACTGTGTCCGACTGGAAAGAATACACCACTTCCTGAAGGGCATACAGCAGATGATAAGTACTGGAAGACTGGAGATTTTTATATATAAGTAATTTGCAAATCTATATAACTTTCTGAAATTTTCGCTCTTACTAGCAGCAGCATATTATCTACTCTTAGCCCTAGCCGTAGCGTCAGAGAATTTCTTCTTTCCCCTGGTAGTAGTAGAGGCAGATGACCCCTAGTAGTTGCAGCATGCCCCCCATGCTTCCCCACTTATATCTCACTCCATTTGAGAACATGGAAATGAACAAAGAGAAAAAAAAAATGCACAAAATTTATTGTGCAATATGGAATTTTTATGTGGTTTTATAACTGGAATAAGAGGAGAAGTGCCGCCATATAGGCACACGTGGTGCATTGCCCCCTCAGATTGCATCTAGCAGACCACGTTCCTCCGTCTGCATCTATGGCATTATGTGGACACGAGCGCGGTGGGGCCCTGCGCACGTCAGATGGATGGATCCCGCTCTCTAACATCAGTCCATTAGGCAGCAAAGTGTTTTCCTTCTCCTAACACTTCAGCTGTGAATAAACAGAGGAGGAGAGCGGCGGCCGCGGCCATCTGTTCCTCTAAGTGACTGAGTACAGCGGGATCCATAGACAGTACGCATTACTTACAGGGTGTACACAGGGCAGGGGGGGGATACGCTGTGTAGCTGCACTCACTCATATACTGTTATGACGTTCTCCATCCTGTAATAAGCAACATGGCAACGTGACTACCCAGACACCAGGGGGGCAGATATTTATCTCATCTGGAAAGAACAGACTCCAGGTGCCCCGCTCTGACAGCAGCAAACTATTCCATATAGCACAGTATTATAGCAGTTATATTCCTGTATATAGGAGCAGTAGTATAGTAGTTATATTCCTGTATACAGGAGGAAGTATTATAGTAGTTATATTCCTGTATATAGGAGCAGTATTATAGTAGTTATATTCCTGTATATAGGCGGCAGTATTATCGTAGTATATTCCTGTATATAGGGAGCAGTATTATAGTAGTTATATCCCTGTATATAGGGAGCAGTATTATAGTAGTTATATCCCTGTATATAGGAGCAGTATTATAGTAGTTATATTCCTGTATATAGGAGCAGTATTATAGTAGTTATATTCTTGTATATAGGAGCAGTATTATAGTAGTTATATTCCTGTATATAGGAGCAGTATTATAGTAGTTATATCCCTGTGTATAGGAGCAGTATTATACTAGTTATATTCCTGTATATAGGAGCAGTATTATAGTAGTTATATTCTTGTATATAGGAGCAGTGTTATAGTAGTTATATTCCTGTATATAGGTGCAGTATTATAGTAGTTATATTCCTGTATATAGAGAGCAGTATTATAGTAGTAATATTCCTGTATATAGGAGTAGTATTATAGTAGTTATATTCCTGTATATAGGAGCAGTATTATAGTAGTTATATTCCTGTATATAGGAGCAGTATTATAGTAGTTATATTCCTGTATATAGGAGCAGTATTATAGTAGTTATATTCTTGTATATAGGGGGCAGTATTATAGTAGTTATATTCCTGTATATAGGAGCTGTATTATAGTAGTTATATCCCTGTATATAGGAGCAGTATTATAGTAGTTATATTCTTGTATATACGAGCAGTATTATAGTAGTTATAGTCTTATATATAGGATCAGGGAGAAAAACACAGGAAAATATGACAGGACAGAGAGCTGAAGAGGTTAATCCATATAAGTAGATCCCATCTCTCCACACAATACATCCGCAGCTGTATAACATAACACTGATCCCTGTATACCTCTGCTGGGATTCCTGTTTCCTCTTCTCACGTTCTCGGATGAGATTTTCTTCTTCTGCTTCCAGTCTTCTACAAGAGAAAAGGCTGAATAAGACTTCCTGCGGCCGGGCTGTATACAGAATATAAATCCCCAAGCAGCTGTTCTATCGACATCACAGCGAGAGGTGAATTCTAGCTTCTACTCACTCCTAGTGGAACTGTTTGCTGTCAGTGAATAGAACCTGTTACAGTCCTGTATAATGGAGAAGGGAGGTATTCTGAAATCCACCCCTATGTAAGCAGAGGCTCAGCCTTTTTCCCTATCCTTCCCCTATTCTTTATACTCCAGCTCTGCTTCCTCAGATTTTGGTTTTGCTACTGGAACTGAAATTATAGTAAATTATACAAAGTTTGCACACCAGACATGCAGACTTCTACTACAGAGGCCGAGCTCAGGCTGGCTCAAGGTTCTCTCCTCATGGGCGGGGTCACAAGACTCCTCCCCCCTCAGGTGGAACATGATTGGTAATTGAGCCAAATCCTCGTGCTGTTCTATAATTTCTGATCACAATTATAGAATCTCATGGTCGGAGTTCCTGTTCCAGAGTTTCTTAAAATTGCTTGTTCTACTGAAACTTATTGATTCCTGAATATGACATTTAAATGACAGGTACATGTAAATAAAAAAGTTAAATTGAAAAAATAAAATACTTACAGCCGCGAACTTGAACTCTTTCGACAGTAGCAACAATAACAACAACAAATGATAATGCTGAGTACCAGGACGCCGGCCACCGCGGCCATCGCAATGATCAGAGCCTCAAAGTTTACTGGAAGAGAGAAAAGAAGCAAAAACATACACAGTGAATAAACAGCGTCTCCATGATTAGGCTATGTTCACACTACGTAAAAAACACGGCCGTATTGCATAACACCAGCCGTTGTTTGTGAAATAACGGCCATTGTTTGCGCAATTACGCCCGGTGTTATGCAATACGGCCGTGTTTTTTTTACGTAGTGTGAACCCGGCCTTATAGTTCTTTTATATACACCTTATGGTATATAGTTATTATATATATTATATAGTATACATGAAATATAATTTAATGTGTGTAAAATAAAAAGTTAAGGAGCTCTGCAAAACTGTCAGTTGTCTACAGCTCCTTCATACAACAATGTGTCACCATGGTAACAGACTACAAACAACCTTGTGTAGTCTGATCTTGCAGTCACACTTGGGAGAAAGACCTGAAGTAACATGAGAAAATATCACTTTACTGAAAAAGTAGTAGATGCTTGGTGGAACCTTCCAGCAGATGTGGTTAGTAAATCTACAATAATAGAATGTAACCAGCCTGGTATCTTTCTATCTCCTAACGTAAAGGCGACAACCAATATGGCCACCATCACAGGGGTTAATCACCCTCAAAATTTTTCTTTCAAATCAACTGGTGACAGACAGTGCAAGAAATTTGTAGTTTACTTCTATTAAAATATCTCCAGTCTTCCAGTACTTATCAGCTGCTGTATGTCCTGCATGAAGTGGTGTATTCTCTCCAGTCTGACACAGCGCTCTCTGCTGCCACCTCTGTCCATGTCAGGAACTGTACAGAGCAGGAGAGGTTTTCTATGGGGATTTGCTACTGCTCTGGACAGTTCCTGACATGGACAGAGGTGGCAGCAGAGAGCACTGTGTCAGACTGGGGAGAATACACCACTTCCTGCAGGACATCCAGCAGCTGATAAGTACTGGAAGACTGGAGATTTTTCAATAGAAGTAAATTACAACTCTCTGGCACCAGTTAATTTGAAAGGAAAAAAAAATGGTGAACAATCCCTTTAATAGCTGCTGAAGAAATTGCAAAATTTTTCTGCTGCTTCAGTTTCTGGGAATGAGGCGTCTGGGAGCGGAGGGTTTCATGGCGTCTGCAGATCTGGGATATGGGAGAACGCACAGGTATATCAGGACTGGAACCCCCCACCACATATCCTGCGTTACACATGGGAAACCTCTAATGGAGAGTGCAGGGAGAGAACACAACAATGATGGAGGCCGGGATATCAGCGCGCACAGCAGAGACGTCACAGTGCCCAGCCGCACTCACTGGAGCGGACATTATCACATCTGACTGAGTCCTTCTCCTCTATCTATAATGTGATATCAGGTACAGATGATTCCTTCTCTAGAATGATCCTGTAATACAGCGGCCGCCAACTACGGGGTGAAACGTATTCACGATGGTAGATACATGGTGGATACAATGTGATACCTCCCAGCTGTGCTGGATCCAATGGGACAAGCCAGATGTCAGTGATACAGTCAGGAGCATGCAGAGGCGGCTCCATCACCTTCTCTTTACTGCAGCGCTGCCCCCTGGTGAGGGTGGGAGACAAGGGGACTGCAGCACTGGGGTGCCCTGAAGACATGGTAACATGTGAGAAGACTGTCGGACAGGGGAAAAGTGCCGGGAAAGTACTCCCCCCCCCCACACACACACACACTACTGCGAGAGCACATCAGGTGCAAGTACTGTTCAACATGTCAGCGACCCCAGACCAAGGTTATATGTGATGTGCAGAGTGATGGGGATGATCGCTCAGTACTACTTCTCAGTGTTGGTGAGGATCGCTCAGTACGACTTCTCAGTGTTGGTGAGGATCGCTCAGTACGACTTCTCAGTATTGGTGAGGATCGCTCAGTACCACTTCTCAGTGTTGGTGAGGATCGCTCAGTACTACTTCTCAGTGTTGGTGAGGATCGCTCAGTACTACTTCTCAGTGTTGGTGAGGATCGCTCAGTACTACTTCTCAGTGTTGGTGAGGATCGCTCAGTACTACTTCTCAGTGTTGGTGAGGATCGCTCAGTACTACTTCTCAGTGTTGGTGAGGATCGCTCAGTACTACTTCTCAGGATTGCTCAGTACTGCTTCCAGCACATAGGCTTCCATTGTTGTTGGTCGGGGTGGCACCAGTATAACCTATTAGATGATTGGCACAGCTTGGTTTGGCCTTGTGCCCGGCTCATATAGGGGACCCCTTATATAAGGACTACCCCTCTAATAGACCGTATATATATATATATATATATATATATATATATATATATATATATACACCGTACACAGATCGGCCCCGGCCGGGAGGAGCCGCCATTGCTGTGACATGAATCTCCCATACAGAGTCTTCTTCAGTCCCGGCTGGGGTCCGGTTCACACTGAAGTCACGGCCATTACTCGGGACCACCACACAATCCATCCGGTATAATGGTCCCTGTGGCCCCCTGTGATCTCCGCCGGGCCCCATCTCATTACCTTCCTCCAGGACGCCAGGGACTGGATGGAGCTCGGTGATGACATCTTATTAAGCCGTCACAGATTTGTGGGCAGCGCGATACTACTTAACGTCCTGTGATATAACGGACTGTCTCCGCACACACAGATCGGGGTCACGGCATTAAAGGGGCCGCTCCCCATCCCGTCCGCCGGTAATTTGGCCATTAATAACGAGACGTTCCCTCATACGCCGTATTCTGCAATTAGTAGAACACGAGGGGTCGGTCCAAACGAGCGCGGCAAATACCAGGCCGTGCAAAACACATGAGATCTGCCTCGGATTCCAGCAGCCTACCGTATTAGGAGAGTGATTTACCCTAATTGGCGAACGCCGGCGCTCGCTAACATTTATACAGCGAGAATCCTAATGATTTCACCCATCAGGATTCTTCTGCAGCTGTCAGCAAATCCAGACTCCCTACTGGGACTGCAGTCTGGGTCGCTGTGTTGGCGCCATCTAGTGTCCAGCTGCAAGTACTGCAAGTCCCGGGAATAATACAGTCCGGAATGTCATATTCTTTCCTGCAGGATTGTTTTTTTAATTTCATGCAAATGGGCTTGTTTGTTTTGTTGTTGTGATTGTAGTTGTCTGCGGAATGGCGCTGATCCGTCACTGCCGCCGCGTGCATTTGCATTATTAGCAGACATTTATGCTAATAGAAGCGAGAGCGGCAGAGATATTTAACGGGATAGTTTGCATATTTTATAGCGACTGCAAATGCCACGGAGTGTAGAAGTTCGGCCTGTGGGGAGGGGAGGCAGGGGCACCTCTCTATTATTCTACACCAATCATCTCAGGTATATTAGCATCGCTAACTCTCACTCGTGGCCACAATTAAAAGTAAATCAATTTGATCTGGTGCGTAATGAGGATTCGCTGTAATGACTTTCCAGCAATAATGGCGGCTTGTGCAGACTGAGGGCAGGAGCGGCAGGAAACTCTTTAAGAACTAATATGGGTTTCAGATTAAGCAGCTGCTCTCACTTCTGATAACTTAAAGGGGAACTCCGGCGGAAAATGTTTTAATTAAAATGAGCTGGTTTCAGAAAGTTATACAGATTTGTGATTTAATTCTATATAAAAATCTCCAGTCTTCCAGTACTTATCGGCTGCTGTAGGTCCTGCAGGAAGTGGTGTATTCTCTCCAGTTGGACACAGTGCTCTCTGCTGCCACCTCTGTCCATGTCACACAGCAGCAGCAAATCCCCATAGAAAACCTCTCCTACTCTGGACAGTTCCTGACACGGACAGAGGTGGCAGCAGAGAGTACTGGAGAGAATACACCACTTCCTGCAGGACATACAGCGGCTGATAAGTAATGGAAGACTAAAGATTTTTTTAAATAGAAGAACATTGAAATCAACTAGTCAGAAAGTTATATAGATTTGTAAAAAAATATTCACCACAGTACCCCTTTAAAGGGTGGAAAACATGGCTGCTTTCTCCCAAAAACTGGTCCTACCTGTCCATTGGATTTTTGTGGTATTACAGTTTAGCATCATTCACTGAGCTGCAATACCTAACATATCCTCGGAATAGGGGTGGTGCTGTTTATGAAAGAAGGCAGCCATGATTTTCTATTCATGGAAACCCCATTTTTTGGCTGCTGCGTGACATGCGGTATTGATATGAACAGATAACAAAATAACAGATGGGGGGGGGGAGAAGTAATACTCACCTGCCCCCATCCCTACAGCTCCTGATCTTCCCACATCACCTCCTTTTCCTGGTTCCAGAAAGAACTGCTTGTAGTCCTATGGGGATGATGAATGACCAGGAAGAAAAGGTGATGAGCAGAGATCGGGAACCACCAGGACTGTGACTGCAGGGGATCAGGCGAGTATCACTTTTTTATATAATTTTTGGAAAACTCCTTTAAGTGATCTGAACATAAATAATAATTATAATAAGTATTCTTCCAAAGGTTTTATAGGGAGGGGTCCTAGCTTTTCATTGGTTGGGGCTGAGATTTTAGACCCCTCCCACCAATTCTCCTGGTTCTGTGCCGCGTCACCGAGACAGATAATCACTGTAAGTCTATGGGACTATCTGGGTTGTGAGCACTGAGAGCCACATGCGATCAGCAGGGTCTGGAGACTCAGACCCTGACCAGTCAAACATTTTTTAAAGTGACAAGTACCCTAAAATATAAAGGGGTATTCCTAATTTAGACACCATGGTATACAGGCAGGAATGTATCAGGTAGAGCTCCCACCCCTGTGGCTGCACGCGGCGAGCGGGTCCTCCATAGTTCTGGGTGTGTTACTGTACATGGATATGTGTATGGCAGACGTCATTCTCTGCATTGCCTGTATGTGATATGCAGGACGCAGGGCTCTTTATAGACACATCCCATTACTGCATCCTCAGGGAGTGTTCACATGTGCTATATAACCTGCAGACTTTATTAGTGATTCACCAGCATAATATCCGCAGCAGAAAACCCGCCGCATACTTAGTAGGTGTGAGCATAGCCCTAGGGAGGTGTCAGTGCATTCACTTCTACAGAGCTTACAGTGTAACAAAGGCAGAACACAGTGACACACATGGAGTGTTGGCGCCATCTGGTGGGCAGTTCAGTTATTACATTTGCCATGATATACAGCTGGATCATCACTGAGGCCCCAGACAGGGCTCCAATATACAATGTAATGGAGGCGTCTGTATACTTAAAGGGGCTCCTACTATTGTTATAAGGGGCTGTTAACAATAAAGCTGATCACAAAGTGTCTCCCTGTAATTATTTGATATAATCTGATATAAGGGGTGTTACTATGCCCCCTACAGCCCTGACCTATGTATAACAAAATCTTAAGTCTTTCCAATTGTCCCAGCTGTTGCAAAACTACAACTCCTATCATCTAGTGACAACCTTTGGCTGTGCATGATGGGAGTTGTAGTTTTGTAACAGCCGGGGATCCAGAGGAGTGTAGTAGCTGCAGATCCTGACCTGTATATACTGGAGAAATCTTATATCCTAGTGTCAGTCTTCACCGCAGTTCTGGCCTTGTATTCATGAACCAGGAAGCTCAGGATGAGCAGCCACCAGTAAGTAGTGAGAAATGATGCTTTATCCCTTATGGGAGGGCAGATATAACAGCTCTATACATCTCCGGGCCCTGATGCTAGGAGCCGGCCGCTGACCACCGGTGAGCAGATAGCGCCGCCGTTCCCTATAGCAGGTCCATGCATATGCATCAGTCATCATCTCTATTCAGCCGACACAATCTGAATAATTATTTGGCCAATTTGCATGTTAATATCCCTCATTTGCATAAACATTTGTCCCCCCCAAAACTGGGCAAATATGCCCCCCCCTCCTTCAGGGACAGGATCTTGTCTGATGTGTTTAGCTGCTAAATCCCATGAAATCCGTGTATTGTGACAGTAATGAGCGGCGGCCGCCCTACACTTACACAGAGAGCGGGGTACTTACTCCAACAAGCCCCCCATCTGGCGGCTGACATGGCGCAGAGGGAGGAGGGGGGCAGGATGGATCTGACCGGGTACTCCAGACATGTGCTGTTTGTTATACACCACAGGCACTGCGGGGGAACACAAAGGCGGGAATGAGCGCAAGTCACCTTAATTCTCACCGATGGCGGCGGCACACTGCGCGGATGTAGCAGAGCCGGAGCTGTCAGTGAACGCACACTGTGACAGGACTACAGATTATAAGGCGTATACAGGCAGTGATTGGTGGCAGGTAGCATGTCTGGCTCTGCTACATCTGGACAATATACAACCTGGGTCATAGTAATATAACAATATATATCTATCTATCTATCTCTCTATCTATCTCATGTCTATTTATTTATCTATCTATCTCCTATCTATCTATCTCTCTATCTATCTCCTATCTATCTATCTATCTCCTATCTATCTATCTATCTATCTCCTATCTCCTATCTATCTATCTATCTCCTATCTATCTATCTATCTCCTATCTATCTATCTCCTATCTATCTATCTCCTATCTATCTATCTCCTATCTATCTATCTATCTCCTATCTATCTATCTATCTCCTATCTATCTATCTCCTATCTCCTACCTATCTATCTCCTACCTATCTATCTCCTACCTATCTATCTCCTACCTATCTATCTCCTACCTATCTATCTCCTACCTATCTATCTATCTATCTCCTATCTATCTATCTCCTATCTATCTATCTCCTATCTCCTATCTATCTCCTATCTCCTATCTATCTCCTATCTCCTACCTATCTATCTCCTACCTATCTATCTCCTACCTATCTATCTCCTACCTATCTATCTATCTCCTACCTATCTATCTCCTACCTATCTATCTCCTACCTATCTATCTATCTCCTATCTATCTCCTATCTATCTCCTATCTATCTCCTATCTATCTCCTATCTATCTCCTATCTATCTCCTATCTATCTCCTATCTATCTCCTATCTATCTCCTATCTATCTCCTATCTATCTCCTATCTATCTCCTATCTATCTCCTATCTATCTCCTATCTATCTCCTATCTATCTCCTATCTATCTCCTATCTATCTCGATACACTGTTTGCCCCCAGAAGCTTCACCTAGTAGCAGCTACAAGTAACATCAATGTCTGTAATGGTGCATTTACACAGACAGATTTATCTGACAGATCTTTGAAGCCAAAGCCAGGAACAGACTATAAACAGAGAACAGGTCATTAAGGAAAGACTGAGATTTCTCCTCTTTTCAAATCCATTCCTGGCTTTGGCTTCAAAAATCAGTGAGATAAATCTCTTTGTGTAAACACACCATAAGTAGTAACACCAACCCTATGCGGTGTCCCCTGTCTCCCAGCACCTCCCCCGAGCAGTCCTGGGTCCGGCCATAGTGGCACGTCCATCCCCGGTCACAGAGTGACGACATGTCATCCCGACCCCTCAGGAAAATGAAGTGTAAACTCACGGAAACATTTCGCAGGCATTCTTCGCACGACTTCCCGGTGTAGAAGCTGCAGGCTGCAAAGAGAAAAACAGAAAGTCACATCGACAGAAAGAAGAAAAGTTATAAAACAAACCAGTGGAGACACTTGCCTGTCCCCTATGACAACACTGCCTGTCTCTTCTGCAGTCTATAAGTATCCAGGCCCCTTTGTATCTCTTGTAATGAATTCCCCATGATACCTTCCTCTGGTGGAGGTTCCCATAGTCTCACTGCTCTTACAGTAAAGAATCCTCTTCTTTCCTCTATACACAGAGGACGCCTTCTGCATATAACCGGATGATGGGACAGATCTCTGTACTGATCCCTGATACATGTATACGCAGTTATTAGGTCGCCCCTCCATTGTTCACTAAATCCCCCTGATAACCCTTCCGGGACCTTCAGTTACTCCGGTCTGCATCTCAGAACCAGCTCTGCTCCATTGTGTCTACATTCTGATGGAGGGAAAGCTGTCCCCTCCCAATCCAACCCAGCTGCTGTAAAGCAAACTGCCGAAAAACGTCCTGCTGGCTATGATAGAAAGGCATCAGATCCCACAGGACATGGCAGCTGGCTGTATATGGGGCCCCACAGACCGGTCAGGGCCCATCCTGCTCTCTGTCCAGTAGAATTTTGAAGGAACTTCACATATGAATAAAAACACAACATGAATAGTTGAAAATCTGTAAAAAGAAAAACAAAACTAAATATTTACAGTAAACTTAAATGGGAAAATACCATAGCAGGTGGAAGTCCCCTAAAATCCTGGATAAGACTGGACAGGAAGGTCCCGATGCATCAGTGATCCCCCCGATACAATAGAAGGTAGAGTTCCCCTAATTCTATACACTATATATATATATATATATATATATATATGTACAGATAGAATGACAGTAACATCACAGGGTGGGGACATTTATCTCCTCTAAGATTTCTCTCGTAATAGGAATTTCTGGGAAAAGGTCCAGCAAATTAAAGGGGAAGGGTTAACTTCTGACTTTTTTTTTAATCACTTGTTATAAAAGTAAAAATGAAGCAACTTTTTAATTGCTTTTAGTTTAAAATGTTTACTGTTTTGTGTCTAAGGTTACTAGGCAGATATATGTGTCTCCATGGTAACAGACTACAAAGAACCCCTGTGTAGTCAGACCCTGGAGTCATAGCTCCTTCCATCTGTCTATGTCTTCTTACTAACCTACAGTTTATTATACTGACAATTCTAATATAAAATAGCATCTACACTAGATGGTGGACTAGGGAGGGGTATTTACACTACCGTAGACCAACCGGAAGCAGCATTTACACTAGACTGTGCACTGACCAGAGGGGGTAGAAATTACACTAGACTGTGCACTGACCGGAGGCAGAGATTACACTAGACTGTGCACTCACCGGGGATAGAGATTACACTAGACTGTGCACTGACTGGGGATAGAGATTACACTAGACTGTGCACTGACTAGGGATAGAGATTACACTAGACTGTGCACTGACCGGGGGCAGAGATTACACTAGACTGTGCACTGACTGGGGATAGAGATTACACTAGACTGTGCACTGACCGGGGGGAGATATAACACTAGACTGTGCACTGACCGGGGGGGCAGAGATTACACTAGACTGTGCACTGACCGGGGGGAGATATAACACTAGACTGTGCACTGTCCGGGGGGGCAGAGATTACACTAGACTGTGCACTGACCGGGGGCAGAGATTACACTAGACTGTGCACTGACCGGGGGCAGAGATTACACTAGACTGTGCACTGACCGTGGCAGAGATTACACTAGACTGTGCACCAACCGGGGATAGAGATTACACTAGACTGTGCACCAACCGGGGGCAGAGATTACACTAGACTGTGCACTGACCGTGGCAGAGATTACACTAGACTGTGCACTGACCGGGGGCAGAGATTACACTAGACTGTGCACTGACCGGGGGCAGAGATTACACTAGACTGTGCACTGACCGGGGGCAGATATAACAATAGACTGTGCACTGACTGGGGGCAGAGATTACACTAGACTGTGCACTGACCGTGGCAGAGATTACACTAGACTGTGCACTGACCGGGGCAGATATAACACTAGACTGTGCACTGACCGGGGGCAGAGATTACACTAGACTGTGCACTGACCGGGGGGAGATATAACACTAGACTGTGCACTGACCGGGGGCAGAGATTACACTAGACTGAGCACTGACCGGGGGCAGATATAACACTAGACTGTGCACTGACCGGGGGGGGGGGGCGAGTTTGGAGTATTTACACTAGCCTGTTAATCCAGCTTCCTTTCGTCCTGACTTATAATAAGTCCCCTGCGCTATTTTTATTTTCGCCAATTAAACTCTTTACCGTTTTCACGCCGTTGTCGGGATTTATGCGGCGTCGCTATTTTTTTCTGATAATTTCATAGCCATCGATTTTACGCCTGGAGACTAATTCGGTTGACGAATGTCCCGGTATCCGCGGTGGAATAGTTACATTCATCTCCGTCGCACCTCCCAATCCCAGATAAAGCGCAGTATCAGAAATGCATCTAATCGCCCGCGCCGTTTTTTCTTCCCCGCTGGAGAACGTCTTTATAAAGTGGTATAATTCACTGGGAATGTTCCCTCTGTGTTCCTGGCAGCCATGGAGGCCCCCCCTCCCCCGGCAGCCGCCATAAATCTACACTATTATGTTCTCCCGAGCGCAGAGCGGTGGAGTCGGAGTTTATAATTTACGGTGTCCTTACTGCTCTCTCCTTTCTCAATATCCTTCCTCTATGAAAAAGAGTTCCTTATAATTGCGCCAATCCTTCACATCGCTCAGAAAAGTTCCTCTTATCACATTGAGAAGTGTCATCATTATCATGGGGGAATGTGCCGCCTTTTGGACGTTGCTAAACTACAATCCCCATCATGCCTGGAGGGCCCGGGGGCCGCGGAACGGTCCAGGTAAAACTATCCAGTGTGTTACAGCTAATAACGACCTGAGGGGGCCGAGCTCTGGTTTGGTCTCTGGTTCTGGCCCACCCCCTTAATACTATTGTATTAAAGGGGTTATCCTGTGTTAGTAAAACATGGCCGCTTTCTTCCAGAGACAGCACGGCTCTTGTCTCCAGTTTGGGTGCAGGTTTTGCAGCTTAGTTCCATTGAAGTGAATGGGGCAAAATTACAAACCCCACCTGACCTGGAGACAAGAAAGAGGCCATGTTTTACTAACACAGGATAACCCCTTTGTTTTTGTTGCCCATAGCAACCAATCACAGCTCAGCTTACATCACAGTGTAATGTCAATGTACATGGAGAATTTTTAAAACTTGTACAGAGAAGTTGCCCATAGCAACTGGTCTGTGGAGTAGTTGCCCATAGCAACCGGTCTGTGGAACCATTGCCCATAGCAACCAGTCTGTGGAGCTGTTGCCCATAGCAACCGATAAGTGGACCCGTTGCCCATAGCAACCCTCATTGGAGCCATTATCATAGCAACCAATCAGTGGAGCCATTACCCATAGCAACCGGTTAGATTACAGCTTCCCTTTTTAAAAAGAGGTTGCTATGGAAACTACTCCACGGTTTGATAAATCCCTCATTCTCTAATATACATTGTGCATCAGTTCCTTGCGGTTTTCAAGATCTCTGCTTGCCGCCATTCAGAAGGAAACTTCACTGTTCACTTCTAAAGGATATGATAGCGTCCTGATCATGTAACAAATACTGATGCAGGGTGAGAATACAGACTAGGATGAGCGTCCGCATTGTAAGGATAGAAAACGAAACGATCAGGACAGGAAAAAAAAACCCCTCAATGTATTGTTCTGGAAACAGCGCCGCACTAGTCCACAGGTGGTGTGTGGTACTGCAGCTCGGCCCCATTCATGTCAGTGCAGCTGAGCTGCAATACCACAAGTGACCTCTACATGAGAGTGGCGCTGTTTCTGGAATATCTATGTTTATCTAATCCTGCGCAGGACTTCAGAGGACACTACGTCTGCTGTTCCCGCTGCGAGCTCATACACTTCAGCCATGGAAATGACTCAGGAATGAATGAAGATCAGACTTGGCCAAGTGCGATATTTGATCTGATGGAAACTTACATTTGTACGGTGAATGTGGTCACTGACGGCGGACATGTTACCAGTCATCGGGTGAGGTCAGGTGACTGACAACCCTTAATAACCTGGGTCCCCTCACTGGACTATTATAACCATAGCAAAGCGGATTATAGTAATGTGACCATCTGGTCGGCTGAACAACTCTGTGACTGAGTCAGGAAGGGAAATGCTGAGAGTGCTGGAGAAAGCAGCGGTGACATAATAACCAGGATGGAGCCCGCTTCATACACCTCCCTATAACAAACAGGATCAGAGATAACTCCCATCCCGGCCTATGATGTCACAGCTGATAGCAGCAATAGCACATAGGCCATTGGATGGAGATTGGGGTCTGTCACCCATTCAGGCCCTCCAGGCAGCCATCTTAGTATTCCTATTACCCACAATGCATCGTAATACATGTGCACTGCAGTATCTTGTACACACAGTCCAAAGTTCAAGTCCCCTGGGGGGTGAAACAAAGATCAAGCCAATGATTTTAAAAATATTTAAGAGTTATGAAAAAAAATTAAAGTTTTATTGAATTTTATCTGTAAATCCGAATAGAAAATGTTCAGGAAATCCGCAAATACCTTCAATACCAGACAGAGCCTGTGGTGGCGCTATCCCTGGAAAGATTCAAAGCTTTCTAACATCTCTTTATTTGCTTCTGCTTGAGTCTGCGTTTACAGACACAGATTTATCTGACAGATTATTGAAGCCAAAGCCAGGAACAGACTATAAACAGGGAACAGGTCATAAAGGAAAACTGAGATTTCTCCTCTTCTCACATCCATTCCTGGCTTTGGCTTCAGTAATCTGTCAGATAAATCTGTCTGTGTAAACGCACCATTAGTCATGATCCCTGTTAGATTTGGGGTATTTCAGATGATTAAGAGCATCCAGGACTGGAAAATCCCATCTATCACCAGTGAAGGTTCCCCATGTATAACAATAAGCAGACTGTATTATTGGGCCCTGTTCACACTACTGTTCATTGTCCTCCCAGTAATGGCATATTCTGGAGTTTGTAAATGGGGGTCATCCTATAACAGAGGGTCCATCTCTGAAGACCCCAACAGCTGAGGTGTGCAGGGACTGCAGTGGCCACTAGAGGAAGAATAGAGTATTACATGTTGCATTAACATGAATGGCTGACCTTATACTGTGTGGATGGACCAGGTCCACCTCCCTGCTAGTGGCTCAGGCTTGTGGAGGGGTCTAGACCAGAAGAACACCCCCAAACTCTGATATTATATATATATATATATATATATATATATATATATATATATATATATACACACACACCTTATTAGGCCATACAAAAAGAGTTAAAAAGTGGTGACTATCCACTAAGCCCCATACCTGGGATCATACACCATATATAAATCCAGGCAGCTGACGCATTTTTGGCCTCAGACATTCCTGCAACAAACCTTCAGTGTCAGCACCAACTTAGGGAACGTTCTCACGTGTCTGATGTCACTCCGCTCTAAATAGAAGCTATGACATCACCATGTCACAAATGTGTTGATATTTCTACTGTCCGGAAACCTGTAATAACATCACCGGCTGCAAGTGATGGAAACACAGTGATGACATCACACCTTCCTGTATGCAACTAATGACATCCTCTTCAAAAAGAACTGATGACATCAATCCTCTCAAAGGACAGCTGATGACATCACTCCTCTCAAAAGATAGCTGATGACATCACTCCTTTTCAGAGACAACTAAGCCCCCCACTCCTTCCTGAAGATAACTGATGTCACCATCCCCCCCCACACACAGATTAATGATGATGATATAATTAGTTTCCAAAGATAACATGACATCACTCCTCCCTGAATGTACCTAATAATAGCACTCCTCTCTAAAGACTGATGACATCACTCCTCTCGAATGACACCTCACACCATCATTCCTATCTAGGAATAACTGATGACATCACTGCTCTCTAAAAATAACTGAAGACATTACTGTCTGATGACATCACTGCTCTCTAAAAATAACTGAAGACATTACTGTCTGATGACATCATTCATCTCTGGAGATAATTGATGGCATTGCTCTGCTCCAAACATGACTGATGACATCACTCCTCTCAAAATGAACTGATGACATCCCTGCTCTCTAATGATGACATTATTACTCTCAAAATGAACTGATGACAATTTCTCTAGAAAAACATGACATCACTCCTCTCCAATGGTGACTGAGGACATCACTTCTCTCCAATGATGGCTGATGACATCACTTCTCTCCAACGATGGCTGATGACATCACTTCTCTTCAACGGTGACTGATGACATCACTTCTCTCCAATGGTGACTGATGACATCACTTCTCTCCAATGATGGCTGATGACATCACTTCTCTCCAATGATGGCTGATGACATCACTCCTCTCCAATGGTGACTGATGACATCACTTCTCTCCAATGATGGCTGATGACATAACTTCTCTCCAATGATGACTGATGACATCACTTCTCTTCAATGGTGACTGATGACATCACTTCTCTCCAATGATGGCTGATGACATAACTTCTCTCCAATGACGGCTGATGACATCACTCGTCTCAAGAAACAACTAATGACCATCCCTCACTTGATGACATCACTCCTCTTTAAAAATAACTGATCACATGACTCCTCTCTGGAGATAATGACATCACAGCTAACAGATCCCTGCTGGGATGACGTAATATTACACTGTATACATGTGACCCCTGTACTTACGTCTGCTGAGGGGGGCAGGTGTTGGGGGGCTGCTCTGTGCGACCACCATCCCCAGGCTGAGGAGCAGCAGGAGCCCGGTACACAGGGGCCGGGGGTCCCCCATAGCTGCCACTGCCATCCGGATACAATGTAGCAGTCTGATGGGATCCTGATACAATGTAGCGATCAGTGCAGCAGCTTCCGGGAGGCTGATCCCCGCATCACCTACTTCCTGCACAGCCCCCCGCCTGCAAACCACATGACAGCTGCCATCTCTGCTGCCTCCAGCACTAGTGCCATATACCCCCCATCATCTAGATGACTTTATATACACACACATCTATATACATGTCACTGCGGGCTATAGGTATCCAGCACAATGATAGACCAGATGCTGCATCTCATATACAGACAGGGAGACGCGGAACCTTCTGTGGCGGCGCTGTTGCTGCACGGACCGATATAGACGCGAACCGTGATGGGGAATGAAGTCACGGTTGCACCCGAGCAATTTCCTTTCCCCGGCTGAGCGAGGAGAGAGCAGTGACAGGGTAGATACACGTGTGAATGGGGTGTAATGGTTATGTTAACCCTTCATGGGCATTGCATTGTGATGACCTCAGCCATGTGTTATTATAGACCAGTGCAGCTCGCATTGCATGCTGGGAGTTGTAGTTGTTGGTTATATTGCAGGTTGGATTCTTATTGGGCTGTGTTCACATGAGCAGCTAATTCTTATAGAGGGAAGGTTTCTCTGCTTTATACTTACATGACTTAAAGGGGTACTCCCAGCATGTAAGGTGACAGAATATGATCAGAGGGGGTCCATAGATCCTGAAGATGAAGGGGCTGTAGTGCTAGATTGGTGTAGAGGCCGGAGTCCCACCAGTCATGACATCCTAGGGATAGGACATCACGTTACGAGACTGCCTGCCAACTTGTGGCTGTCCAGCTGCTGCAAAACTACAACTCCCATCATGCCCCGACACCTCACAACGTCTTATGGCTGTTGCCGAACTACAATGCCCATCATGCTATGGCTCCTTACTACAATGCCCATCATGCTATGGCTCCTTACTACAATGCCCATCATGCTATGTCTCCTCACTACAATGCCCATCATGCTATGGCACCTCACTACAATGCCCATCATGCTATGGCACCTCACTACAATGCCCATCATGCTATGGCACCTCACTACAATGCCCATCATACTAAGGGTCCTTACTACAATGCCCATCATGCTATGTCTCCTCACTACAATGCCCATCATGCTATGTCACCTCACTACAATGCCCATCATGCTATGTCTCCTTACTACAATGCCCATCATGCTATGGCTCCTTACTACAATGCCCATCATACTAAGGGTCCTTACTACAATGCCCATCATGCTATGTCTCCTTACTATAATGCCCATCATGCTATGTCTCCTTACTATAATGCCCATCATGCTATGTCTCCTTACTACAATGCCCATCATACTAAGGCTCCTTACTACAATGCCCATCATGCTATGTCTCCTTACTACAATGCCCATCATACTAAGGCTCCATAATACAATGCCCATCATGCTATGTCTCCTTACTACAATGCCCATCATGCTATGTCTCCTTACTACAATGCCCATCATGCTATGGCTCCTCACTACAATGCCCATCATGCTATGGCTCCTTACTACAATGCCCATCATACTAAGGGTCCTTACTACAATGCCCATCATGATATGTCTCCTTACTACAATGCCCATCATGCTATGGCTCCTCACTACAATGCCCATCATGCTATGGCACCTCACTACAATGCCCATCATGCTATGGCACCTCACTACAATGCCCATCATGCTATGTCTCCTTACTACAATGCCCATCATGCTATGTCTCCTTACTATAATGCCCATCATGCTATGTCTCCTTACTATAATGCCCATCATGCTATGTCTCCTTACTACAATGCCCATCATACTAAGGCTCCTTACTACAATGCCCATCATGCTATGTCTCCTTACTACAATGCCCATCATGCTATGTCTCCTTACTACAATGCCCATCATGCTATGTCTCCTTACTACAATGCCCATCATACTAAGGCTCCTTACTACAATGCCCATCATGCTATGTCTCCTTACTACAATGCCCATCATGCTATGTCTCCTTACTACAATGCCCATCATGCTATGTCTCCTTACTACAATGCCCATCATACTAAGGCTCCTTACTACAATGCCCATCATGCTATGGCTCCTTACTACAATGCCCATCATGCTATGGCTCCTTACTACAATGCCTGCCAACCTGTTGCAATATGACAACCCACATTACACACATGGACCCCGCTATGAGCTCAGTTAGTGATATGTTTTCATATACTTGGTGAGGCGTCTTTAGTTGCAGTTGCTACTTTATTGTAAAAACAGCGCCACCCCCGTCCTCAGGCTGTGTGCGGTATTACAATTCACCTCTAATCACTTCAATGGAACTGAGCTGCAATACCCACAACCAACCTGCGGACGGGTGAGGCGTTGTATCTGGAGGAAAGCTGCCATGTTCTTATAACCCCGGATAAGCCCTGTAATCATTTTTTTCTCCTCACGGCAGAATGGCAGAAGGAGGCAATGGAGGCTCTGAGAACGGCAGAACAGAGGCGGTCGCTGTGGAGGCAGACAGAGGAGTCGCAGCTATTAAATCTCAGTAAGTGTCACCTTGTGGTGTTGGGATGTGGATTACACTGCGCTCTATAGGCCTCGGGGATGTAAAGTGGCGTCACCCACAGCGAGCAGGAGGGGAGTTATTAGAAGGGTCTTATCTGGGGTCTAGATATTAAACCAGGGATTGGGAACCATCGGCCCTCCAGCTGCTGCATGACTATAACTCCCATCATGCCCTGCGAACGAAAGCTTTGGCTGTCCAGGTATGATGGGAATTGTAGTTTTGAAGGGTGAAAGGTTCCCAATCCCTGTTTTAAAGGGGAACTACTGAACTTACTGAAGGTAGGAGAGATACGCTCCTCAGCGTCTCCTTTGCAATAGGGACATATCAGCAGCATAGATTCGTCTGACCTGCTGATAGTTTCCCTTTAAAGGTTAAAGTGGTGGTCTGATTTCCAGCAGATAATGTGCTGATCGATGAGGTTCAAACACTGGGACTGATCCTAAGAATGGCGGCTGTATGTGGAACCCCAATGGAGGATGAATGACGCAATGCAAGCATGCTAATGCTTTATCCACTAGAGGGCACTCTGATGCTTCCATTCTTGAGGTTGCTGGGGGTCCTAGTGGTGCTGCCAGACTATCCCGGGGCGAAGTCAGAGGGTATAGCATAAGAAGCACATGGTTCTTATCCCATAGTGGTAGTGGGACTTGTAGGGTTCACTTTGTCCAGTATGGATGTGGCTGCTGCATTGTGGAGGCCTCTGGTTACAGCACCAAGCTGGTTATTATTCAGGAGTTTGGGAAAGTTGAGGGCTAACACAGAGCTGTAATATCAGTGATAATATCCAATCCTTCAAGGAAATCTGTTATTATGTAAGACGTGATCATGACTTTTAAAGGCGTATTCCACCCAAGAGCTAAAAAATGAAATGCTCCCAAACCTATCTGGTCTTACTCTGCAAGTCCCCTGAGTATCTTAATCCTGAGTTAGAAGTTTTTTCTAAAAGACAGTCTACATCCAAGATGGCGCCGGTTGGAAAACTAAATTTCCCAGCATGCATTCCACCTCAGCGCCACCTGCCAAGTGTCTGCCTTATCTTGTAGTATCTGCCTATTGCTGCCAATCTGCTTCTGCTTTACACTGTAAACAAAATATTCTATTATCTATCTACATAGATTACAAAGAGAGAGTGAGAGATGAAACAACTGTGTCTCCTTTTCTCTATACTGCTCAGGAGGCTGTCACTGTTTTGTTGTTTCCCCTCTCTTTGGCTAGGTGCTCACTGACTGGTGGGATGTCAGTGGTGGGCGGGGTTACTGATGAGGTGTTACAGCTGGCCTGGCAACAGAAGAGATGGATCATGTGACTTTGGTCTCAGAAGGGAGGGGGAGTACAGAGGAGGGGAGACCAGGAAGTGAGGATTTTCTGCAGCTTAAGGGTGTAAGTCAGGATGTGCTGCTGATAAACGGCCCAATTCATGTAATAGAAACCTATTACACACAAGCTTAGATTATAGATAGGAATTAAACAGGGTTAAATGTTCTTAAGTGGAGTTCCCCTTTAAGAAAGATCTAACAATTCTGTTTTCTATTATTGCAGGTTTAAAACTACAAAGGATGCCTTCCATGCCTTTATAGATTCAGGGGGTAAGGAACCCTCAGAGGGTGCCGCAGAGGGTAAGGATTCCACAGAGGGTTCTGCAGAGGGTAAGGGTGCCGTGGAGGATGCTGCAGGGGGGGAGGATGCCGCAGAGGATTCTGCAGAAGGAGAGGATGCCACGAGAGGGCCTGAGCAGCAGGTCGACAATGATGAGACCAGTAACATCGAGGATGAACCACAAGCCAAAAAGATTAAACTGGACGACTCGGTGGGAAAACGAGGAGATGGGAATAAACAGGCTGAGGAGGACAAACAGGACAAGAAGAGGGCGAGAGGGCAGAACAAGAGTCGCCCCCATATGAAGTATCACCAGCTGGAGCAGCAGCGGCTCTGCCCCTCTATCGTACAGGTAACAGAGAGATTCAGGAGCAGTATGGTGCAGGTAATGCAGGGAGGGAGCAGTATGGTGCAGGTAATGCAGGGAGGGAGCAGTATGGTGCAGGTAATGCAGGGAGGGAGCAGTATGGTGCAGGTAATGCAACGAGGGAGCAGTATGGTGCAGGTAATGCAGGGAGGGAGCAGTATGGTGCAGGTAATGCAAGGAGGAAGCAGTATGGTGCAGGTAATGCAGGGAGGGAGCAGTATGGTGCAGGTAATGCAGGGAGGGAGCAGTATGGTGCAGGTAATGCAGGGAGGGAGCAGTATGGTGCAGGTAATGCAACGAGGAAGCAGTATGGTGCAGGTAATGCAACGAGGAAGCAGTATGGTGCAGGTAATGCAGGGAGTGAGCAGTATGGTGCAGGTAATGCAGGGAGGGAGAATTATGATGCAGGGAGAGAGCAGTATGGTGCAGGTAATGCAGAGAGGGAGCAATATGGTGCAGGTAATGCAGGGAGGGAGCAGTATGGTGCAGATAATGCAGGGAGGGTGCAGTGAGGGAGGGGTTTGGTGCAGGTAATGCAGGGAGGGTGCAGTGAGGGAGGGGTATGGTGCAGGTAATGCAGGGAGGGTGCAGTTAGGGAGGGGTCTGGTGCAGGTAATGCAGGGAGGGTGCAGTGAGGGAGGGGTATGGTGCAGGTAATGCAGGGAGGGTGCAGTGAGGGAGGGGTATGGTGCAGGTAATGCAGGGAGGGTGCATTGAGGGAGGGGTATGGTGCAGGTAATGCAGGGAGGGTGCAGTGAGGGAGGGGTATGGTGCAGGTGGTGTGATTTGAGGATCTGCTGTATTTCATCTATAAAACATCTGATAACCCCTCATGTTCCCATGTTGTCTTATATCAGCCCCCTTCCCTCCCAGGCTATGTCGGTCTCTTTGCACCTTCCCTTCTCTTACGCATTGTGTTCTCTTTTCGGACCAGGAATGCGCCAGTAAATGTTACTTTGGGGATAAATGTAAATTTGTGCACGACATTGAGAAATACCTGTCAGGGAAACCAGAAGATATCGGACCCAAATGTTACCTGTACGAGACCCTCGGCAAATGCATCTATGGCATCACCTGCCGCTTCGCCAAATCGCACCTGGGTGACGGCTACAAGAACCTGATTAATGAGGCGCTGGTGAAGGAACGAGAGGGAGAAGCGCCGGTGAGGAACAGTCTGGGCAAGGAGCTCCAGCAGCAGCTCAGGAAGAAGAAGTTCTTATTCGAGAAATCTGAGGGATACCTGAGGCTGCTGGGAAAATCCCGAAATAACCGGAACGAGGAGAGGAAGGCTGGCAAGAAGGCCGGGGGCCAGGCTGGGTGCACGTACACCTCATATGAGGTCCACACTAAGATGTCTCCTGAGAAGGACAAACCGCTCGGGGCCATAACAGACGAGGGTATTATAAAGCTCAGACCCTGCGAGAAGAAAACGGTGAGGACCCGAAAATAGGCCAAAGTCTTCAAGGGGCTCTCCAGGCTTACAAAAACATGGCCGCTTTTTATTCTCAAAATAGGTTGGGTGTGGGGGTTTTGCAGCTCAGTTCAATTAAAGTGAATGGAGTTGTAACACCACACACAACCTGAGGACAGGGGTGGCACTGTTTTTTGTTTTGGAAGAAAGTGTCTGTGTGTTATCTAATAATGGATAATTTCTTTAATTCATTTAGAGCCACATACCATCAGCCGGTGGTCACAACTGCAGAACATGGCCTATAATATATACACTGGTGACTTGGATTAGGAGCATAATTTATGTCGGGACGGCGCTTGTAATCCAAATCCACTCTTAAACCAAAGCAAGAAATCACTGATATGCAGACAATTGGTTCTACACCCCAAAATTGTGATTATTTATTCTGAATAACATGTAGAACAGAAGAAAAATGAGAAACTGTATAGTATAGCAATCAGCATGTGGCATGAGTGCAGGCACATTATAGCAGCAGTGTGTATAGCTGAGTGTAAGTGCAGGCACATTATAGCAGAAGTGTGTATAGCTGAGTGTAAGTGCAGGCACATTATAGCAGCAGTGTGTATAGCTGAGTGTAAGTGCAGGCACATTATAGCAGCAGTGTGTGTAGCTGAGTGTAAGTGCAGGCACATTATAGCAGCAGTGTGTATAGCTGAGTGTAAGTGCAGGCACATTATAGCAGCAGTGTGTATAGCTGAATGTAAGTGCAGGTACATTATAGCAGCAGTGTGTATAGCTGAGTGTAAGTGCAGGCACATTATAGCAGAAATGGAGAGGATGGGAAACACAAGGGCTGACAGAGACTGCAGGGAGCATGAAGGAATGATCAGGGCAGATGTGGGCACATACATGCAGCGCTCTCTGTCGGGGGAGAGAGGTTACAGCTATGGAGAGATTACCTCCATAGTCCTGTCCCCTGATGTAAGTCCCAGCCTGAAGTGGATCTGCTATGATTTGGAAGGTGATGGAGACTTCCTGGGTCAGAGTACAGGACTGTAGACCCCGCTATGCAGACCATGCCCCTCCCCCACTCCCCCTCCCACCCAGTACAGGGAGCTCTTACACCAATTCACAGCTTTGAAAAACTGTGATCTCTTCTTGCAAAACGCTCTCAATCCAAGTTACTCTTAAACCGAGGTACCATTGTATATGTAAATGTGCATTGTTCATTTTCTCTGTTATTCCTCCTAGAACTATATAAATATATTGACAATTGGTGGGGTTACAGCTTGGGGAAAGGGTTTCCCTGTGGACTCCGACACTGTCCAATCAGAGCTGAAAGTGCAAGACTGAGGACACACCCCTTTGATCCTGACATGGTAACACCCATTTGTCAATTTATTTTTAACTTTACAGGAGGAATAAAAGAGGAAATAAATGAATGGAGAGTTTACTAAAACAGAGGAGAGCCGACTGTTCTTCTGTACGATATAACTCTGCTTTCTATTATAGTCTGTCCAGTATAGCTGGTTTCCACATCTCTGCTTGCTGTCAGTGAATGGAAAGTCTTGTGGCGCCATGTAATGCCTCTGGCTTTAGTGATGACCGCTGATTGGTCACTGGGGGTTCAGGATGTTGAACCTAATTAGTCAGCTGACCTGGTTGGCTTCATTCTAGAAGGGGTTTACTTGGCCCCTTTAAAAGGGAACTCTGCCAATTTTTTTCTTTCAAATCAACTGATACCAAAAAGATATACAGATTTGTAACTTATTTCTATTTAAAAATCTCCAGTCTACCAGTACCTATCAGCTGCTGTATGTCCTACAGGAAGTGGTGTATTCTCTCCAGTCTGACACAGTGCTCTCTGCTGCCACCTCTGTCCATGTCAGGAACTGTCCAGAGCAGCAGCAAATCCCCATAGAAAACCTCTCCTGCTCTGGACAGTTCCTGACATGGACAGAGGTGGCAGCAGAGAGCACTGTGTCAGATTAGAGACAATACACCACTTCCTGCAGGACATACAGCAGATGATAAGTACTGGAAGACTGGAGATTGTTAAATAGAAGTAAATTACAAATCAGTATAACTTTTTGATACCAGTTGATTCTAAAGAGAAAAAAAAAGAAACTACCGGAGTTCCCCTTTAAATTGCACCTTGTAATGTCACCTAGCGATGACAGCTGTTTAGTCACTGGAGGTTCGGGATGTTGCACCTTATTAGTCAGCTGACCACCAGGTTGGCTTCATTGTTTAGCACACGACTAATATCTGGTACTTTTATTTCTTCTATACAGATTGATTTCCGGGATAAGTTGTACCTCGCCCCGTTAACTACGGTCGGTATTGTATAGATGAGAGTCTGCTGGATCGGGCTCGTACCTCATGGACATCGATCACTTATGCAGGATTTTCTGTTTTCCCATCAGTGCGGGAATCTTCCATTCAGACGGATATGTAAGCGTTACGGGGCGGACATCACCTGCGGAGAGATGGCCATGTGCACCAACCTGCTGCAGGGACAGCCCTCCGAGTGGGCGCTGATGAAGAGACATCATACCGAGGATCTGTTCGGTGTTCAGGTCAGCTGTAACCTTACACCTATAAGGGCTCGTTCACACAGAGCAAAAGGAGCGGATTACGCAAGGAAATATTTCTGCCTGAAATCAACTGACGCTGAATTCCGAGCAGAATATAAGCAGAATGTAAGCAGAATCCCTGCGTATTCTGCTAGGAAAGTGTTCAGCTCGTAATCAGCTCTTGACAAATTCAGCGCGGAATACTCGAGGAATCCGCGCTGAATCCGCATGCATTCAGCGCTGAAATTCAGCGAGTATTTGGTGAGTAAACTAGACTATACCAGAACATATACTAGAATCCTCCTCCCCCCCCCCCCCTTTTCCCCATTTCCGCGCTGATTCAGCGAGTAATTTCCGCTTGTATTACGCTTGTATTCCGCGCTGAATACGCGTGTATTCCGCGCTGAAACTGAAAATCAGAGCCCCATTGGATTGTATAGGCTTCCGCTAGCGGAAGAATGAACATGTTCATTCTTCAGGCGGAAAGCGGATTAGTTCAGTGCGGAAATTCCACCGTGTGAACTGCAGAGCAGAATTTCCATTCAACACAATGGAAATTAGCTCTGCACCTATTTTAACGGCTGAAATTTCAGCGCTGATTCAGCACAGAAATTCAGCTGCTTTTGCTCAGTGGGAACGAGCCCTAACACGTCATACAGTATATATAGCGGGGGCTAAGGAGACTTTGTATTCCTACTAACATTGTGGTTTATTGCTGCTGGATATTCCTTCTGCTGTTCCATCGCAACTTTTGGTTGTAGCTTTGCCAGCTACTCTGTTCCCTGCCCTGAGGTGCAGTACCAAGCTCTGCCACTACTAAAAGTATGGCACTGGTGTGGTGTGGAGGTGGGGCAGGCCTTAAAGGGGTATCTCAGGTGGTGTAGGGAGGGAGCAGTATGGTGGAGGCATGGAGCAGTATAGTGCAGGTAATGCAAAGAGGGAGCAGTATGGTGCAGGTAATGCAGGGAGGGAGCAGTGTGGTGCAGGTAATGCAGGGAGGGAGCAGTATAGTGCAGGTAATGCAAAGAGGGAGCAGTATGGTGGAGTCATGGAGCAGTATAGTGCAGGTAATGCAAAGAGGGAGCAGTATGGTGCAGGTAATGCAGGGAGGGAGCAGTGTGGTGCAGGTAATGCAGGGAGGGAGCAGTATAGTGCAGGTAATGCAAAGAGGGAGCAGTATGGTGGAGTCATGGAGCAGTATAGTGCAGGTAATGCAAAGAGGGAGCAGTATGGTGCAGGTAATGCAGGGAGGGAGCAGTATGGTGCAGGTAATGCAGGGAGGGAGCAGTATGGTGGAGGCATGGAGCAGTATAGTGCAGGTAATGCAAAGAGGGAGCAGTATGGTGCAGGTAATGCAGGGAGGGAGCAGTATAGTGCAGGGAGGGAGCAGTATAGTGCAGGGAGGGAGCAGTATAGTGCAGGGAGGGAGCAGTATAGTGCAGGGAGGGAGCAGTATGGTGCAGGTAATGCAGGGAGGGAGCAGTATAGTGCAGGGAGGGAGCAGGATGGTGCAGGTAATGCAGGGAGGGAGCAGTATAGTGCAGGGAGGGAGCAGTATGGTGCAGGTAATGCAGGGAGGGAGCAGTATGGTGCAGGGAGGGAGCAGTATAGTGCAGGGAAGGAGCAGTATGGTGCAGGTATGCAGGGAGGGAGCAGTATGGTGCAGGGAGGGAGCAGGATGGTGCAGGTAATGCAGGGAGGGAGCAGGATGGTGCAGGGAGGGAGCAGTGTGGTGCAGGTAATGCAGGGAGGGAGCAGTATAGTGCAGGCAATGCAGCAAGGGAGCAGGATGGTGCAGGCAATGCAGGGAGGGAGCAGGGTGGTGCAGGTAATGCAGGGTGGTGCAGGTAATGCAGGGAGGGAGCAGTATGGTGCAGGATGGTGCAGGTAATGCAGGGAGGGAGCAGGATGGTGCAGGTAATGCAGGGAGGGAGCAGGATGGTGCAGGGAGGGAGCAGTGTGGTGCAGGTAATGCAGGGAGGGAGCAGTATGGTGCAGGTAATGCAGGGAGGGAGCAGTATGGTACAGGTAATGTAGGGAGGGAGCAGTATGGTGCAGGTAATGCAGGGAGGGAGCAGTGTGGTGCAGGTAATGCAGGGAGGGAGCAGTATGGTGCAGGTAATGCAGGGAGGGAGCAGTATGGTGCAGGTAATGCAGGGAGGGAGCAGTGTGGTGCAGGTAATGCAGGGAGGGAGCAGTGTGGTGCAGGGAGGGAGCAGTATGGTGCAGGTAATGCAGTATGGTGCAGGTAATGCAGGGGGGGAGCAGGATGGTGCAGGTAATGCAGGGAGGGAGCAGGATGGTGCAGGTAATGCAGGGAGGGAGCAGGATGGTGCAGGGAGGGAGCAGTGTGGTGCAGGATGGTGCGGGTAATGCAGGGAGGGAGCAGGTTGGTGCAGGTAATGCAGGGAGGGAGCAGGATGGTGCAGGCAATGCAGGGAGGGAGCAGAATGGTGCAGGCAATGCAGGGAGGGAGCAGTATGGTGCAGGCAATGCAGGGAGGGAGCAGGGTGGTGCAGGTAATGCAGGGAGGGAGCAGGATGGTGCAGGGAGGGAGCAGTGTGGTGCAGGATGGTGCAGGGAGGGAGTCATACAGTATATATAGTGCAGGGAGAGAATTGATCACAGGGTTCTGATATCCAGAAT